>NW_025960781.1:0-69348 GCF_023159225.1 Perognathus longimembris pacificus | reverse complement strand
CACCCGCTTGATGCTGGACTTGCTCTCCAGATGACCTGGGGGGGCGGGGTGGTCAGCGGGCCCCCCCCCTCGCCCTGCAGCCCCCGCACGAGGCCCCCAGCCCCGCACAGCTCACCGAACGCCAGGCCCAGGATGAGCACGCTCAGCTCGATGGCCAGCAGGAAGAAGCGGGTGCTCTCCCACAGGATCTGGGAAGAGTCGGCAGAGGTCAGCGGGCCGCCCGGCCCTCCGGCGGGCCGGCCCTCCGCTCCCTCCGCACCTTGTCAGCCACGGTGGCGGCGTCCGAGGCACTGACTGTCATGGACACCACGGCCCGGGCGATGCCCACCAGGGCCACCACGAACACCTGCGGGGCCAGGGAGACGGGGTGGGGCCAGGGAAGGACCTCGGGGAGGCGCCGGCGGCAGGCCTCCAAACACAGAGGCCGCGGGACCCAAGACCAGGGCAGCAGGGCGGGAGGGACGGGAGGGCTGCGGGGACCCAGGGCGGGAGGACGGGAGGGCTGGGGGGACCCAGGGCGGGAGGACGGGAGGGCTGGGGGGACCCAGGGTGGGAGGACGGGAGGGCTGGGAGGACAGGAGGGCTGGGGGGACCCAGGGCGGGAGGACGGGAGGGCCGGGGGGACCCAGGGCGGGAGGACGGCAGGGCTGGGGGGACGGGAGGGCTGGGGGGGACCCAGGGCAGGAGGACGGGAGGGCTGGGGGACCCAGGGCGGGAGGACGGGAGGGCTGCGGGGACCCAGGGGCGGGAGGACGGGAGGGCTGCGGGGACCCAGGGCGGGAGGACGGGAGGGCTGGGGGACCCAGGGCGGGAGGACGGGAGGGCTGCGGGGACCCAGGGCGGGAGGACCGGGAGGGCGCCTGGGGGACCCAGGGGCGGGAGGACGGGAGGGCTGGGGGGACCCAGGGTGGGAGGACGGGAGGGCTGGGGGGAACCCAGGGCGGGAGGTCGGGAGGGCTGGGAGGACGGGAGGGCCGGGGGGACCCAGGGCGGGAGGGCCAAGGAAGGCGGAAGGGTTTCACCACAGGGAAAGGACAGGGAAGCAGTGGAGGACGGACACAGGGAGGCAACTGTGGCTTGGCAGCCCAGCTCTCAGGCCGGGAAGTCACACTGGTAGCCACCCTCCGGCCCGTGGGGCCTGTGTCCCACCTACCAGTGTCTTCCCCTCCCCTTCCCAGTTCCCCACTGCTTTTAGGGACAGTGCCCTCCCCCCACACACACACCCCCAGCTGACTGTCAAGGCCCTCATCCTCGCTGGCCACTGATTGGCTCAGGAACACATGTAGACCAACAGTGAACCAATCAGAGGGCCCCAGGCCAGCGCTGCCCCGCAGGAGGGGAGGGGAGGCCGCTTTAGCTCAAGGTCCTCCCCCCCACATCTCCTCTATCTAGAGCCAGAAAGAGCCGTAAAGAGTCCACAGTCCCTGCCCCAGCCCCGCCTGACCGGCCCCGCCTGAACAGGACGGGGCCCCGCCTGACCCGCCACAAGGGAGCCTCCCTGCACCACCCCTCATTCGCGATCCCCTGCTTCCACCGGCCAGTGCTGCCTTCTGTCACTGCTGAGTAAACTCACCATATGTAGAAGGTGATGAAGATGGGGCTGGAGGTGACTCGGATCTTAGCCCGGCAATGGAAGCTTCCAGAGCAGGAAGGTGAAGAAGAGCACATTGGGGATGAGCAGCAAGAGGTCCCAGAACCGGACCCTGGGGGGAGGGGTGCAGAGCATGGGCGGTGCGTGCCCCCCCCCACACCCCAGCACCAGACCCTGCAGAAACGGGCTCATGCCGGGACTGTGGCTCCGGTGGGGCTGCACAGGGCCCCGCGCCCACTCGCCCGCCTCACCTGGAGGTGCCAATGTCCTCGTAGAGCAGCAGCAGGCAGCGGTGGGGCACGCTGATGTTCGGTGCCCCGGGTGGGGGTGCCGCTGTGCTCCGATTGTCCCAAATCACCTCCTGCAGGGCATCCATCGCGCCGGTCAGCGGCCCTGGGGGGAGGGGGCCCTGGGTCAGCCGACCGGGGGCCTAGAGGCCTGGGCTGGGCCCGCCCCAGGGGGCCTCCTTCCAGAGGCCGCACTCGGGCTCCACCTCCCAGAGCACCTCTGCCGGAGCCATCTTCCCAGCGCCCCGTTCCTCCACCTCCACCCACCCCTCCAGGGCCGCGATGGAGAGAGCAGGGAGGCAGAGCTGTAGCTACGAGCGCACAGGGCCCGGTGGGCATGGGCAGGGCCAGCAGAGATCAGGAATGCTGGAAGCCAGAGGCAAGGAGAGCGGGGGGCCCTGCCCGCGTTCCCCACCACGCACAAAGGGCCAAGTGTCAGCCAGGAGGACACAAGAGCTGAGGGCCTGGAGTCCTAGGGTCACCCTGAGAGGGATGAGGGAGAAGCTGGAACACAGACGCAGGCTCTGGGGTCAGAGGACATGAGCAGGGCCTTCAGCAGGGCAAGCTGGCCACCAGGACTTGGGGGGCCCCGGGAGCCGGGTCTTAGACTGGGCAGGAGTGCACGCGGGTGGCAGTTCACGGCACGCACCACTAGGTGGCAGTGAGGAGGGAGCCGTCCCAACCTGATGAGGGGCGGCTGGGGTGCCTGAATGGGGGGCTGGGGGGCTCGGAGGGGGAGCACGCTCTGCCAAGTCAGCAGGCGTCCTGGCGGCCCGCGGGGGGGCTCTGCACAGGGGCGGGCGCAGCCTCAGGGCTGCAGGAACCGTGGACAGGTGAGAGGGCCAGGAAACAGCCAGCGGGGCCCAGAGCCCGGGCTCAGGCCCCCCAAGGCCGCACCCGGCCTGAGCCACGGGGACCACGAGAGGGACGTGGCACCCGCACAGACGGGGGGAGGTGAGGCCCGCAGGAAACCCCGTATCTAAGATGCAAACTCCCAGAGAGAGCTGCTGGGAGGAAAAGAAGACAGAGCGGACGGAACGGTGGGAGAGAGCACAGACGGCAGGGTCCCCGGCCGCCACCCCTCAGCAGCAGAGCCGGCTGGCTGAACCCTCCTGGCTGGCCTTGAGACAGCTGGACGAGAGTGAGGGGTGCCCGCTTCCTGCTAGGACTCCGTCTTTACTCATGGCTGGACCCGCGCAGATGGCAGTGGGAGCACGGGCAGCCGTCCTCGACCATGAGGTAGAGAGCACTCACGGAGGACAACAGCGCAGTCAGAAGGCGTCGGGACCCTCCACGCACATCTCCGGTGGCCTGCACACAGCGTGCCACTCAGAAACACCTCTACCTGGTCACCTTGGCCTGGCTTCCAAAGACTACAACAGGGGCTGCTCTGGGCTGGGAGGTCCCAAGAGATGACACGTGAGCTGAGACCCGAGTCACAGGAGACAGCCTTGGAAAGCCCTAAGGAGCAGCGAGGGAGGGCAGTGAGTGCCAGGGCCCTGGCTGGGGCCGAAACAGGCGGAGCTGGCGAGCAGAACTGGGCCAGGGTGGCTGGGGAGGTGGCACGGGCAGGTCAGACGGGGTGACGCGCCCACATGCCAAGCGATTCGCCCCAGGGGCCACGAGAAGCATGCAAAGGAGGAGGTGTGCCGAGCAGAGCTGGGGAGAGAGGGGGGAACGGCTGCCACCGTCCAGGCAAGAGAAGCTGGGCGCTGGGGCTGGTGTCAGCGCAGAGCCCGCCACAGGAGGACCCCGCCCCTCCTGAGAGGCCTCAGCTCCCTGCCGTCTGTCCACGAGGGCAGCCCCACACTGCCCAGGAGACGTGACCTAAGCCTGGCCCAGTAGGACACCACTCCCCGAGATGAGAACCTGAGCTGGGATGGGGGTGGGGGTGGCCAGGAAGACCCCGCTGGGCCGGGGCACCCCAGGACTCAGCCATGGCTCACCCCAACCCTCCCCTTAGACTTTCCACTTATGAAATCTTCAAGCCGGGTGGGCGCAGGCGGCTCACACCTGTTACCCTCGCTACCCAGGAGGCCGAGGGCTGAGGATCGCAGTTCAAAGCCAGTCCGGACAGGAAAGTCTGTGAGACTCTTACCTCCAACGAATCACCAGAAAACAGGAAGTGGTAGAGCGCTAGCCTTGAGCTGAAGAGCTCAGGGATGGTGCCCAGGCCCTGAGTTCAAGTCCCAGGACTGGCCAACAACAACAACCACCACCTTCAATCCCCTCTTCTGCCTGGGCTAGTTTTGTTCCAAGTCCCACTGAAACCTTCCTGCTCTCCTGGGCTTTGGCACTGGGCAGCCTGGGCTGCACTTCCAGCTTTGTCAGCCTGTAGGCTGGGTTGCTCCCTCCAGAGCCCGGGCCCCCATCAGCAAGCAGCTGGCCAGGGATACCTCTGCAGCCTCAGCTTCTCCACTCGGGAGTCAGGAGGCCACTGGCCGCAGAAGGCAGCCTTTGGAAGGGTGCGAACACCTCTAAAGCACCATGAGTAATGGCAGTCCATACGCCAGGGCTCAGGCCAGGCACTTCCACGCTGTCCACCACAGCCGGGGTGTCCCCACTGCACCATGGAAGGCCAGACAAGGAAACAGGCCCTGTCCTCCAGGCCGATGGCAGCGTCTGCTCCCTGACCTGGCAGCCGGCGTCCCTCACAGGGGCTCCAGGCCCTGGGACAGGTGTCCTGTGGACCGAGCGAGGTGGCGGCACTGGCCGGTCAGGGGGAAGGGTGGGTAATGCACTCACTGTGCCGTGGGCACAACCTCTACTTAAGAAGGGCGTGTGTCCTCACTCAGCCTGAGATTCAGCCCCGGCACCCGGGCCTCCCAGAACCAAAGGATCCTTCCACTGGCTCCGGGCCGCAGGAACCTCCTTCTACCTGCTGTTCCCGGGCCTCACCCCTGCCCACCCACAGTGTGCCCCGCAGGCTGCCCCCATCACAGGCTTGTGGGGTGGGGTGGGGTCCGCCGGTGCGCCCCCCGCGAGGGGGAGCCCCCTAGCCCCAGGCTCCAGGGAACAGAGCCCTCCATCTCTCGGGGGAGGGAGGCCTCCCACCCGCAGCCCAGCGGGGAGGGTGGGGCCGCCCGCGTGACCTGCCCCTCTCCTTCCGCTTTCAGCCACCAGCTGTCACCTGGCTCCTCACCCCGTGCCCAGCCCTCACCTACCTCGGGGCCGCGGCCTCAGGCCCGGCGGCCGGCGGCCAGGGAGCCCGGGCGCCCTCCGGAGAGTGCGGCCACCAGAAGGCGCTTCCCCCGCCCGCGAGTGCGGGGACCCCCAGCCTGGGCACACGGTCCCCGCTCACTTCCTTCCGGGGGAGGGGCGACCCTTGACCCGGAGCGGCACGGACCGCACGGACGGCAGGGAGGGCGCGGCGGGCGGCGGGCTCCCCGGCGCGGGGCCCGGGCCCGGCGCCCTGCCCCGTGACCCCGGCCCTCAGCCTGGGGGCCCCGGTCCCGGAACCGCCCGAGGGGCGCCCCGCGCGAGCGGCGAGCGCCGCCCTTACCTGCGAGCCCGAGCGGCCCCGGCCCCGGCCCCCGCCCGGCCGCCCCGCGCGCGCCCAGCCGCCCAGGCCGCGGGACCCGGGCCTCCCGCGCCGAGCCGGCCGCCGGGGCCGGGGAGCGTCGCCCGCGAGCGGTGACCCCGGCGCCCCGGAGGCGGGCGGGCGGGACGGGGCACGCGGAGGGGCCGCCAGCCCCGAGGACTCCGAGCGGCCCGGCCCGGCTGCGGCCACCCGGGAGCTGATCGGAGCCCCGCGAGCCCCCGCGGCGCACACGGCCCGGGCCCCGACGCGAGCGCCGGGCCCGCCCCCGGGCTCCCGGGAGCCTATGGGAGCGGGCCTGCGCCGAGCCAGCCAATCGCGCCCCCGGGGGCGGGCCTCCCGCCGCCGCTTAAAGGGGCCGCGCCGCCGCGCCGCGGGCCGCGCCCTGGGGCGGACGGGGCCGGGGCCCGCACCTTGGGGGGTGGGGCCCGGGGCCGGCGTCCCGCCGCGGTGACCGCGGGTCTCCGGAGCCGGGAGGGGTCCGGAAGTCCTCCGTGGAGGACGCCGCGTGCGGCCGGCTGGCGTTTACGAGGCCGCGGCGCCGCGCCGTCCCGCGGGCCGGACGCCGAGTCGCGTCCCCTCCCCCGCGGGGCTCGCCGGCCCGGGCCGCGGCGTGCAGCCCCTTGCCCCGCCCTGTGTCGCTGTTTACCTCCGAGCCTGGCGCCCCTCGCGGCCGCCCCACGCAAGTCACCGCCGCCCCGCGGGAGCCCGGCCCGCACAGCCACCCGGGAATGAGCCCGGCCACGTGGGGCTCGGCGGTCACCGGGGGCCGTAGCCCACCGCGGGCCCCGTGGCTCACACCTAGAAGCCCTACTCAGGAAGCTGAGATCTGAGGATCTGGGTTCAAAGCCACTCTGGGCAGGAAAGCCCATGAAACTCTTATTCCCAATTAACCAACAACAAGTAAGTAACTAAAATGGTGCTGTGGCTCAGGTAGTAGAATGCCAGCCTTGAGCGGCAGAGCTCAAGGACAGCACCCACACCCTGAGTTGGAGGCTCAGTACTTACACACACACACACACTACAGGCTTATGGGAGGGAGTTGGTGTCTAAAACTCACAACACTTAATTCTGCGTTTCATACTCTTGAATTCTGTACCCCTCACGCAGGTTTCTGGGGGGCTTCTCAGTACTTGGGGAGGGCCCAGGGCATCCATTTTATGTCTTTGCTGTGCCGGCAGGGGCAGTAGCTCACTCACAAGAGTCCTCTGCGCACAGGCCAGAGCTCAGTGTTCAGGGAGTTCAGTAAATAGTTGAGCTAAGGACGATCTCCTAGGTACTGCTCCACCCACAACACCAGCGCCGGCAGTGGGTGAGCTGGGCTCCTGGGCAGACCTGGGGGCGACAGAAATCCCTAGACAACAGGCCCAGATGGAAGTGTCACCAGAAGCAAGGGGGGCACGATCCGATGAAACTAGCTGAAAGGAGTGGCCTCCCACCGTCCCTGGGCTTTTTAAAAGCTCAAGGCTGGTGCTCTACACCTGAGCCACACCTCCACGTTCAGCTTTTAGCTGGTGAGCTGGGGACAAGAGTCTCCCGGTTTCCTGCCGCGGCTGGCTTTGAACCACGATCCTCAGACCTCAGCCTCCAGGTGTGAGCCGCCCATTCCTGTTTTTGTGTTTAGGCTCACCACGTGGCCCAGGCTGGCCTCGAACTCGCCACCTTGCTTCTTCCCGAGCGCTGGGATTACGGCCCACCCCCCCCCCCCCACCCCCACCCCGGGCTCTGGATGCCTCTGAGCTGGGCAACTCTGAATCCTGACCGCCCTCCGGCAGGTCCAGCTCAGCCGGGGCCCCCGGGCTGCGTCCTCCAGCCGGGCCGGGCCCCTCGCCGCCCCGCGGGCACCGCAGGCCGCCCCTCCCCGGGACGTGTGGGTCGGTCCCCGGTCGGCCCCGGGCAGGCGCGCTCCGCGCACCACGTTCCTCCCGTGGGACGTCCGCCGGCACCCGCGCTCCCCGAGCCCGCCGGGGCCCGGAGCCCGGAGCCCGGGCGAGACCGGCGAAGGCGGGGCCGCCGGGGCTGCACTTCGGGGCTCCAGGAGAAACGGAAACTGACCCCTCGGAAAGCAGGGCAGGCCGTGGAAAACGAGCCGGGCCTCGGTTGCCCGTCCGTGGAATGGCCACACGGGGCCCCGTCGCGCCGCCAGCCGTGGTTCCGGCTCCCTCCACACCGCGGCGGTCGGCGCACGGATCCGCCCGCCGGCCCGGCGCTGCTCGCCGCCTGGGCGGGGCTCCGGAGCGGCGGGCGTGGCCTCCGCGGGGCTCCAGGGCTGTGGGCGGGGCCTCCGCGGGGCTCCAGGGCTGTGGGCGGGGCCTCTGCGGGGCTCCGGAGCGGTGGGCGCGGCCTCCGCGGGGCTCCAGGGCTGTGGGCGTGGCCTCCGCGGGGCTCCAGGGCTGTGGGCGGGGCCTCCGCGGGGCTCCAGGGCTGTGGGCGTGGCCTCCGCGGGGCTCCAGGGCCGTGGGCGGGGCCTCCGCGGGGCTCCAGGGCCGTGGGCGGGGCCTCCACGCTGCGTGGGCGTGGTCTCTGCGCGGCCCGGGCGGGGCCCCATCCCTCTCAGCCGGTCGTCCACAAACGTCATGACGTCGCGTCCCCTCGGGCGCTTCCGGGGCTGGCTCGCAAGCGTCACGTGGGCCGCTTTTCGCGCGAAATCCGGCTGTGGCGGGAAGTGCTGAGCGGAGCGCGGCGCGGCCATGGCGGTAAGCGCTCGGCGTCCGCGCGGGGCCGGGGCCGGGGCCGGGCCGGCGGGCGGGCCGGGGACGCCGGGACAGGCGGGCGGGGGCCGCGCTCTCGCTCCCGGCCTGGGCCCCGCTTCCTCCCGCGCCCGGCCCAGGTCGGCCCTCCGGCGCGGCGTACGGCGGCTTCTCCCGCACCCCTGCGCGGCCCGCCCGGGACGCGGGCCTCGGGGTGCGGGGCTGCCGGCCCGGCCGGCCGGAGGCGCCAGTGCTGGGGTGGAGCCTCGCCCCGGGCCCCGTTGCCCTGCCCGCCTGCCGGCCGGTTCCGGTCTTCTCGGCCTGGGTGGCCCTGGCGCCCGCTGGACCCAGTGGCGTTGCACCCGAGGGGCCGCTTGCCGGCCTAAGGGGGGGGGGTGAGACAATGGAAGTCCGCAAGCAAAATGGCCTCCGCGATTTTCGTGAAGCACGGATGGCGACGAGGTCCGGCCGGAGGCGGGGGAGGGCGCGGGGCCCCGCCAGCTGTGTGCCCCTCGGGTGTGAACCTGCCCCGTCCTCCGCAGGAATCCTCCGAGTCCCTCTCCGCGGCCTCCAGCCCTGGCCGCCGGCGACGAGCCAATGACCCGCTCACCTCCAGCCCGGGCAGGAGCTCGCGCCGCACGGACGCCCTGACCTCTAGCCCTGGCCGCGACCTTCCTCCGTTTGAGGATGAGTCTGAGGGGCTACTGGGCACCGAGGGACCGGTGGAGGAAGAAGAGGATGGAGAAGAGCTCATTGGCGATGGCATGGAGAGGTATTTCCTTGCGACTCTGCACTCCATGCATAGCCTGGCAGGGAGCCCAGCTTGGGTGCTAGGTCAATCTGGCCTCCTCGTGGCCTTTTGAGTGCAGTTTGGACCCGGGGCTTCAGGTCCACAAGCTACGATACGGAGCCACTGAATTTGCCCCCAAGGCAGGGGCCAGCTTATGTGACCTGCTCTTCTAAATCCTTTGGTACATAACAAGACAGACGGGTGGGCTTCTGCTGCTCCTGGCTCTCTGCCTGTATCGGTCATTTTGTATATGGTCCAAGAGCTATGTTATAGATGTCCACATGGCCCTGCCCTGAGCCCGGACGAACTCCACGTTCAGATTTGCACCCTGGGGTGCAGACTGGAAGCCACAAAACACTGGGGAGCCTGACTCACTGAGATTTGGTGATTTATAGTCAGCAAACAAGTATTCTGCTCAACCAGACCATTAGCTTGCTACAGCCAATGCCACATGGAGTGCAGTGTGCTCTGCAAGCGGGCAGGTTGAGATTTCTGCCACTACCCTGCTCCTGTTTGCAGCTGGGGTGCTAGGTAATGTGTTGGTGGAATTTGATAGGTTCCTGGGGCCTTGTGGAGCTAGATTCCCCACCTCACACTGGATGTCGGAGAGAAGCATGGGGGCGTGGTTGGCCACCTCACTTCCATAGTCACCGGCTTGTCTGTTGCCTGACTGCAAAGTCTCAGAAATCTTAAATTCTTCTCCTTTCCATCCTGGACACTGGAAGGGTGTTTCCGTGGGCAGTCCACGCTCCGGTGGGAACACTACTCCCCAGTGTATTTAGAGAACTTACTTGGCACCTGGAGACTTTTCTAGCCATCCGTTTCCTCCTTGGAGGCTCAGGCCTGCCCAGACTGATTATGGATGGAATTTGGGGGACTAACTGCCCGTTGGGGTCTCTCTCAGGGACTACCGTGCCATCCCGGAGCTGGACACCTACGAGGCTGAGGGACTGGCTCTGGATGACGAGGACGTGGAGGAGCTGACCGCCAGCCAGAGGGAGGCAGCGGAGCGGGCCATGCGGCAACGCGACCGGGAGGCTGGCCGGGGCCTGGGCCGCATGCGACGGGGCCTTCTGTATGGTAGGCTGGGGCGGTAGGCTGGGGTGCGCCCCTGCTGGAGGGCCTGGTCCGGGGTCGGGGGAGATGGTGCTGGGAAAGGGTTTTGCTCACAGGCATTCCTTGCCTGCACAGACAGCGACGAGGATGAGGATGAGCGCCCGGCCCGCAGGCGTCGGCAGGTGGAGCGGGCCACAGAGGACGGGGAGGAGGACGAGGAGATGATCGAGAGCATAGAGAACCTGGAAGACCTCAAGGGCCACTCTGTGCGGGAGTGGGTGAGCATGGCCGGCCCCCGGCTGGAGATCCACCACCGCTTCAAGAACTTCCTGCGCACCCACGTGGACAGCCACGGCCACAACGTCTTCAAGGAACGCATCAGCGACATGTGCAAAGGTGGGCCCCGGCACGGCCCGCGGCTGACCCAGCCCGCCTCCCGTGTCCTTTTCTGGAAGGATATTCGGACCGACCTCGCAGGCGTGCTGCTCCTCCATGCGGGGGACACCCAGTGACAGGTCCTGAACAGGGGCGCCTCGTTCAGGAGAACGCAAGAAATGTCACATGTCTGTACCAGGGCCCTGAGATAGTGTAGGACCCCTGGTGCTTTTTTGTTCTGGCCATTCCTGGGCCTTGAACTCAGGGCCTGAGCACTGTCCCTGGCTTATTTTGCTCAAGGCTAGCACTCTACCACGTGAGCCACAGCGCCCCTTCTGACTTTCTCTATGTATTTGGTGCTGAGGAGCCGAACCCAGGGCTTCATGCGTGCTAGGCAAGCACTCTACCGCTAAGCCACATTCCCAGCTTGCGTTTGTTTGTTGACGCACTTAACAATGGGCACAGTTTTTCTTAAGCGCAAGCCTGGATTACTCCTATTTATTGGCTTTGTGGCGTGGGGAGTAGAGCCCAGAGCCCGTGTGTCCCGAGTGTGCTTCCACGGAGCTGTCCTCCACTTTGTTTGGATCGTGACTCGGGTTGGGCACCGCAGACCCTGCTGAGTGATGCAGCTGAGGATGCGCAGGCCTGTTCCGCACCCGTGCTGCCCCAGATCTCCGTGGGGCAGGGCTCCCCGTGGGCTTCTCCTGGGGCATCCGGAGGAGTTTATGGCTTTACAGGCACTGAAGCCAAGTGCGGGCTCCCTCACCTCACGCAGGCATTGTGGCAAGATGGGGTCACCTCCCTGCGTCCAGCAGGCCCTTGCTGAGGTGTGTTCCCTCCTCACCCGCCTGTAGAGAACCGGGAGAGCCTGGTGGTGAACTACGAGGACCTGGCGGCCAGGGAGCACGTCCTGGCCTACTTCCTGCCGGAGGCCCCAGCAGAGCTACTCCAGATCTTCGACGAGGCTGCTCTGGAGGTGGTGCTGGCCATGTACCCCAAGTATGACCGCATCGCCAGCCACATCCACGTACGGATCTCCCACCTGCCCCTCGTGGAGGAGCTGCGGTCCCTGAGGTGAGGGGGGCGGAGAACGGGATCTGGGGGTGGGTTAAGTTCAGGAACTGGATGTAGGGCAGGGCCCCCGGCTGAGCTCTGGCTGTGAGGCGTGCACCGGCATGGGTCTTGTTGGGGTGCAGACAGGGCCAGCGTTCCAGGGTAGCCTGGGTCTCCAGGAGGCGCAGCCTGCACCCCCGAGCTGCAGCTGCGTGCCGACTCCGGTGTTCCCCAGGCAGCTGCATCTGAACCAGCTGATCCGCACCAGCGGGGTGGTGACCAGCTGCACAGGCGTCCTGCCCCAGCTCAGCATGGTCAAGTACAACTGCAGCAAGTGCAGCTTCGTGCTGGGGCCCTTCTGCCAGTCCCAGAACCAGGAGGTGAAGCCGGGCTCCTGTCCTGAGTGCCAGTCCACTGGCCCCTTCGAGGTCAACATGGAGGAGGTGAGCAGAAACCGGCCGTGTGGGGACCAAGCAGGGCCTACCCAGGGTGCAGGGCGGACTGTGTTTTGGTCGTTCTGTGTCTTCTAAGAGTTCTTGCGTTTAAAAACCAGGCGGTTGTGTTGGGACCGTTCTAGCCGCTTCTTTTCTGCGCACTCCTGTAGGCAGGGTCCAGTTCCATCGCTGCGATGTCTGTGGTCCAGGCTGGATTCTGGTTTCTACTGAGGGCCTTTCACGGGGGAGCTCTGTGGTTATGACCACTTCAGACCCTGCGGAGCCCATGCTGGCCTGCTTTCGCCTCTTGCTCTGAGAGCTTAGGCACAGTGTGAGGCCTTTGAACTCAGTCATGACTTAGATCTGATTGCGTGCTTTGAACTGCACTGTCTCATCTCTTGGTGTTCTATAACAAAATGCCTGCAGTAACCAGCTGACGAGGAAAGGCTTGTTTGGCTCCGAGTTTTTGTGTTTTCACCTCTGCTCGTCGGGGCCTATGAGGGACGGGGCAGAGCAGGAAGGAATTAGCTTGTGGCGGGGAGACTGCTCACCTCGTGGCAGACACAAAGAAGAGAAAGCCAGAGGCCAGCACACCCCTGTCCCCAGCAACCTGAGACCTCCCGCTACTCCTGCCCACCCCAAGGGCTCTGCCACCCCAGTAGTGCACGAGCTGAGGCCCAAACCTTCACCATGTGGGCCTCTGTGGACATTGAGGTCAAACCGTGGCATTGTTGTTTTTCTAAACAGTGTGTGGCATGATGGGGCGAGTCCTCTGAGACCCTTTCTGGTGCAGCCCTCGTTTCCCAGTGGGGAGATGGAGTAGCCAGGCTGCCGGTCGGGGGGACAGGAAGCACTCTTGCCCGCAAGGATGGGCTCATGGCTGTTTCTTTGTTGCTACAGACCATTTATCAGAACTACCAGCGCATCCGGATCCAGGAGAGTCCAGGCAAAGTGGCAGCGGGCCGACTGCCCCGCTCCAAAGATGCCATTCTCCTGGCTGATCTGGTGGACAGCTGCAAGCCGGGAGATGAGATAGTGAGTGGCCAGCAGTGGCAGGGGGGCTTGGCCTGCTCTGTCCTGCCAGCAGGGGCGTGGGGGGGTGTCCCTTGGGGGGCTGGGATTAGGGTCGGCTCTTGAATCCTTGGGGTGAGCGCTTCCCATTGGGTAGGGTGTCTGGTTGGAATGGTGGGCTTGCGTATTAGTTAGCTTCCCATGGCCGAGACCGTCGGTTTAAAGGAGAGAGGGTTTGTTTTAGCCCACGGGGTCAGAGGTTACCGTCCCTGGTCGTTGGGTCCAGCATGTCATGGAGAAAGCGTGGGCTCGTGAAGTCCATGTCTGGGGACCTATAGGGGCTGGGGTCCCAACTGCCGCTTCGAGGATAGTCCCCCTGAGTGACCCCACTGCGCCAGGCTAGCACCCAGGAAGTCTGTAGACCCAAGGCGCAGCCGTTTGGAAGGCGTCTACTTCAGTTCCACTGAGCTGCTCTGCTGCAGTGTGGAGAAGTTGGCGAGCTCCAGAAGCGACCGGAGCGGAGCTGTGTGGAGCCCCATGGCCTCTCTCTCCCCAGGAGCTGACTGGCATCTACCACAACAACTACGATGGCTCCCTCAACACCGCCAACGGTTTCCCCGTCTTTGCCACCGTCATCCTGGCCAATCATGTGGCCAAGAAGGACAGCAAGGTCGCTGTCAGGGAACTGACGGATGAGGATGTGAAGATGATCACTAGCCTCTCGAAGGACCAGCAGATCGGGGAGAAGGCAGGTGGAAGGGGGGCTAGCTGGGAAGTGGGCATCCAGACCTTGACTGTGCCCCAGCTGTCCCTGGAGCCTTGCCCCCGGTTCCCTGGATCTGGCCGTGATACGTACAGCACTCACTGTCCTGTGAAGGCGGCCTGGCTTCAGGGTTTCCAGTGTGTGTGTGGCCCCCTGCTCCTGAATCACCCACTGTCTTGTGGGCGCCAGACAAGGCTCGTCCACGGAGGCGGGCCCAGCCCTGGTCCCTTGCGTTGGTGTGGATGCGATCACTTCCGGGCATTGCTCTGGAGCGTTCAGGACACGCACCCCTGTCCTGGTGAGCACTGGGACCGTGCCCCCCCCCCCCCCAGCTCTGCTGAGGACCTGAGCCCTCGGCACTGCCAGGGCCTGGTTCACAGGGCAGGGAGAAGGCTTTTAGTATTTTTTTTTTCCCCCCATTGGGAAATAGAATTTGAAGACACCATTTTTTTCTTATACTTGGGCTTGAACCCAGGGCTGAGACTGTAATACTTGAGCCACGCCTCCAGCCCTACTTTTTTCCCCTTGCTGGATAGAGTCTAGTAAGCTTTCCTGCCGAGGCTGACTTTGAGCCCTGATTGTCTGGTCTCCGCCTCCTGAGTTGGAGCGCAGGGGTGAGTCACCAGCCCGCTGTGGAGCTCCTTCTTGAGTGTGCATTTGGCCAGTAGGTGTAGGCCTCCCTCTGAGCTCCTGAGGGGCCCCAGACGCCAGTGTTGTCTCAGACCCTGGCCTGCAGAGCGTGCTGTGCTGGGGGGGTGGAGGGCAGGGCCCAGCAGGGCACAGACACATTGCAAGAGGTTGGACGTGGTCTGTACGAGCAAGGAGTCCTGCTTACCTCTAGTTCTGCCTTAGGGTTTGCGTTTCTCTCGGAGGTAGAGAAACGTTGACTGATGGAGTCCGTGGCCCAGACCACAGCGTGGCCCGCCCTGCCCCGCCCCGGCTGCTTGTAGGAGCAGGGTCTTTCAGAGTGCACCCTGCTGGGATCGGGTGTTGCTGTCTCTGGTGGGAGCTCACAGGCCTGGGCGTGGAGCACGGTGAGCAGCTGGGTGCGTCTGTTACCACAGCTACACTACCAGTGCACCGGCCGCCGTGTCCTTGGCCTGCCCTGTGCAAGGCCTTTCCAGACAGACAGAACGAAGGGGTCAGACTAGGGGTCTCAAGCCCTACCTCCCACCCCGGAAGAGCCAGCCGGGGAGCTGGGGTTCCCGCTGCCACAGCCGCCTCCCTTCCCTCAGATCTTCGCCAGCATCGCTCCTTCTATCTACGGCCATGAAGACATCAAGAGAGGCCTGGCGCTGGCCCTGTTCGGGGGAGAGCCCAAGAACCCAGGTGAGCGCCCGCCGACTCCTTGCTCTCCGCGGGGAGCCGGGGCTCCGGGTCCACGGCCGTGCGCCCCGCGGGACGCGGCCCAGGCGGACGGGTCGTGCGGCCCGCGGATGAGAGGAGAGGGCTGCGGGGGCCGCGGCCGCCCCGTCTCACAGCTCCGCCCTTACGCTGAGCACATTCTTCCTTCTTCACTTGTCCTCTTTGAAAAGAAGCTTTTCCCCACACGGTTACCGCGGCTGCCCCGGGAGGCCATAGTCTCCACCGACGGCCCCGGTTCTCCCGCTCCGCTCTCGTCGGCACGTGTGCTCCCACCTCTGCATGCCCGCGCCTGCGCACGTGCGGGCACCTGCGTGTGCGTGGAGCCGTGGCTGTGGCCGCCCTGCCCTCCCGCTCCGCGGCGCCTGGCCGCCTCTCAGGGACGTGTGCGGTGTGCTCCTGCACGTTGCGCTGTGTCGGGCTGTGTCTCGGATTGGGCTCTCCGCCTCCCTGGAGAAAGATTCCGTCATTTCCAGCTTTTCTCCGTCACAAAGGCACCCGCTAGCCTGCCGCCTGTGGACCGAGCGCCCCCTAGCCTGCCGCCTGTGGACCGAGCGCCCCCTAGCCTGCCGCCTGTGGACCGAGCGCCCCCTAGCCTGCCGCCTGTGGACCGAGCGCCCCCTAGCCTGCTGTCTGGACCGAGCGCGTTTCTGTGGGTCGAGTGGGTGCTCGGAAGCGGGGCCCGGGCCCGAGGCTTCGCGGCCTGTCTAGAGCCTGCCGTGGCTGACAGCCGGTTGAGACGGGTGGGGCGGTCCACGGTGTCCATCGTCTCCCTCCCTTCCCCTCCCCGTCTCCCCAGGCGGGAAGCACAAGGTGCGAGGCGACATCAACATGCTCCTGTGTGGAGACCCAGGCACAGCCAAGTCCCAGTTCCTCAAGTACATCGAGAAGGTGTCCAGCCGCGCCATCTTCACCACGGGCCAGGGCGCCTCCGCCGTGGGCCTCACGGCCTACGTCCAGCGGCACCCGGTCAGCAGGGAGTGGACCTTAGAGGCCGGTGCCCTGGTCCTGGCGGACAGAGGCGTGTGTCTCATCGACGAGTTTGACAAGGTGGCCGGGGGCCCGGGCGGGTGTGGGCCTGGGGGGAGAGCTCCTGGGAGGCACCGGGCCCTGTCCCGGGGTGGGTGAGGCCCTCGCTGAGCTGCCCTCGGGGTCTCTAGATGAATGACCAGGACAGAACCAGCATTCACGAGGCGATGGAGCAGCAGAGCATCTCCATCTCCAAGGCGGGCATCGTCACCTCGCTGCAGGCCCGCTGCACCGTCATCGCTGCCGCCAACCCCATAGGTACGCCCGCGGCACCCCCTGCCCGCGGCGCCCCCTCTGCCCGCGGCACCCCCCTCCACGCGCCGCACCATGGCAGGGCCGGTGGACGGGGAATGGTGGGGTTTGTGGGGCCACGGTCTCTCCCCATCTCGGGCGTTCTCAGGGGACAGGTCGGGGACATCCAGCCCTTGTCTGGACTACCTAGGTCCGGTGCTAGGCTGAGCCAAGGTGATCAGCAACCCCAGGCACCTGGGTCTCAGGCCAGCGTGTCTTCCTGAGACACGGCTTTACGTCTGGTTAGGTGATTCTGGGCACTGCTGTCCTTCCTGCAGAGTGGACGGGAGCAGGGACACTGTGCTGCTGCTCACACTGCCTGCCACCAGGGGTGGGGGGTGTTCTGACAGACGGTTCCTGCGTTTCAGGGGGCCGCTACGACCCTTCCCTGACCTTCTCCGAGAACGTGGACCTCACGGAGCCCATCATATCACGCTTTGACATCCTGTGCGTGGTGAGGGACACCGTGGACCCACTTCAGGTACAGCCCTCTTCCCTTGAGCCCTGCGGGCCCCGGGACCCGGGCCTGTGGTTGCAGCCAGCCACACAGCCACTGAAGAGCGGTGGACATAGCTCTTCCCTGTCCAGAAGTCGTCCTGCCTGCTCTTCCTTTCCCTGGGTGCTGTTGGCCCCGCGCCCGATCCCCCACTTCCTCCCTCACCTAAGGGGCTGCTGCCCCTGCTTTGGCCATTCCCACCTGTGACCCACCCTCCACCTGGAGACACAAGCCAGGTTCCACCTGGCCTCCCTAATGCCTCCGTGTGCGGCCTGCGCCCGGTCACAGGCCTGTCCACCCTGTCCCCAGCCAGCCCCAGGATGGCCCACACCGTCCCGCCCTCCGCATCAGCTCCCTCCTCAGAGCCAGGGGCTGACTAGCATGGCTCCCCCTCTGGGGTGCTCTCTCCCCCCGGGTACCCCCTCCCGCCTCATCCTACACGTGTCTTAGCTCACATGTCCTGCTTTCTGAGCCAGCTTTTGGGGGGGGTGGTCTCCTGGTGTCACCACCCTGTATCTCTTCTTTTTCGCTTGTTTTTGAGACAGAGTCTCAGCCTGAGGCCCACAGACTGCTGAGCCCCAGTGGCCTCCTTGGCTTGGCCTCTGTGCTAGCCACGCGTCTGCTTCCCACTTAGACTTAGCTTTACCCTGTTCGTCTCTTCCACCCGCGCTCCGGTGAGCTTCTAGCCTGTCTCCTCCGCCCGTTGCTTTCTGTCTCGGCCTGCATCCTCTCCCCCCTACCCCCCCCCCCACCGCGTCTCCCCCTCCTCCTTGACGGCCTCTTGGCACCCTTCTAGGATGAGATGCTGGCCCGCTTTGTGGTCGGCAGCCACGTCAGACACCATCCCAGCAACAAGAAAGATGGGGATGTGGACAGCGGCGCCTCCGAGCCGGCCATGCCCAACACATACGGCGTGGAGCCCCTGCCGCAGGAGGTCCTGAAGAAGTACATCATCTACGCGAAGGAGAGGGTGCACCCGAAGCTCCACCAGATGGACCAGGACAAGGTGGCCCGGATGTACAGCGACCTGCGCAAGGAGTCCATGGTGAGCACCGGGCCTTCTTCAGGCGGGGCCCGCCGGGCACGGCGCCCGAGGGCCTCCGGGGGCTGGGGGTGGCCTAAAACCTCCGTGGGAGGGAGCTGCGGTCGGTGGCTCCCACCTGGAGCTGAGACCTGGAAGATGTCCATTGCGGGCCAGCCAAGGCAGAGGTGCGCTCGGCCTTTATCTTCAACGTGCCTGGCAGGAAACAGGGCCGTCTTGGCGTTGGGCTTGGCAGCTCCGTGTTGGCTTCCCACAGTGCTCCCCGGCGGGGCGGAGGCGGGCTCATCGAGGTTCTTTTTTTTTTTTTTTTTTTTGGCAGTCCTGGGCCTTGGACTCAGGGCCTGAGCACTGTCCCTGGCTTCTTCCCGCTCAAGGCTAGCACTCTGCCACTTGAGCCACAGCACCACTTCTGGCCGTTTTCCATATATGCAATGCTGGGGAATTGAACCCAGGGCCTCATGTGTAGGAGGCGAGCGCGCTTGCCACTAGGCCATATCCCCAGCCCTGGTGGAGGTTCTGGTGGAGCAGGGCGGGAATACTGCCAGGTGCCCCAGGCCGTCGATGGCTGGGTTCCCAGAGACCGCGTGGCCCCGCTCCACCTCCTCTAGCCATCGAGCTTTCCCGTGTCGCCTTTGCCTTGGAACCCAAGTCTTCTCCGAGCATTTAGCTTAGATTTCGCAGGAATGCGAGCCCTGGACGGTGCGGTGTCCGGCATGTGCTCGCGGGGCCGCCCGGCCACAGGCACGGTAGGCCGGATGCCTGCCGGCCGGGGAGCGGGGAGCAGGCACGAGCGGCCGGGGAGCAGGCACGAGCGGCCGGGGAGCAGGCACGAGCGGCCCTGCTCTGAGGAGGAGCGGAGAGTGCTGGACCAACGCTCGCCTTGGGGCACAGTTGGACTTGGCCCCGAGCCGGGCCCCCCGCTCCTCCCGGCCGGCCCTCACGCCGTGCTCCCCCCAGGCCACGGGCAGCATCCCCATCACCGTGCGGCACATCGAGTCCATGATCCGCATGGCGGAGGCCCACGCGCGCATGCACCTGCGGGACTACGTGACCGAGGACGACGTCAGCATGGCCATCCGCGTGATGCTGGAGAGCTTCATCGACACGCAGAAGTTCAGCGTCATGCGCAGCATGCGGAAGGTGAGTGCGGCCCGGCCGCCGCCCCGGGGCCCGGGTGAGCCGTGGGCGCTCTGACCTCCGCTCCGCTCTGACCTCTGCTCCGCTCCGCCCCCCAGACCTTCGCCCGCTATCTCTCCTTCCGGCGTGACAACAACGAGCTGCTGCTCTTCCTACTCAAGCAGCTGGTGGCCGAGCAGGTCACCTACCAGCGCAACCGCTTTGGGGCCCAGCAGGACACCATCGAGGTGCCCGAGAAGGACTTGGTGGACAAGGTGCAGTGTGCCGGGTGGACGCCCAGTCCTTGGGCTTGCCCACGGAAGGCGGGGGGGGGGGGCTGGAGGGAGCCACAGCACGCACCTGCCGTGTGGGCGGGCTGGTCTGCGCAGGCGGGGTGTGGGGGGGGGGTTGGAGGTATGCAGAGAACCAGGCTCCTAGGCACTTCCCAGTGCCTGCTGGAAGAGGGAGGTGGGTTTGGAGCCCTCACCCAAGGCGCTTTGCTCCTAGAGGCCTGTGGTACCGGATGTGGGCGGGGCAGAGCGTGCACACACACACTTCCATCCACCCATCCATGCTTCCTTTACACACACACACACACCCTCCATCCATGCTTCCTCTACACACACACGCACACCTATCCATCCATGCTTCCTCTATACACACACACGCCCATCCATCCATCCATCCATGCTTCCTCTACACACACACGCACACACACACGCGCACACCCATCCATCCATCCATGCTTGCTCTACACACACACGCACACCCATCCATCCATCCATGCTTCCTCTACATACACACACGCACACCCATCCATCCATCCATGCTTCCTCTACACACACACACCTATCCATCCATCCATGCTTCCTCTACACACACACACGCACACCCATCCATCCATGCTTCCTCTACACACACACGCACACCCATCCATCCATCCATGCTTCCTCTACATACACACACGCACACCCATCCATCCATGCTTCCTCTACACACACACACGCACACCTATCCATCCATGCTTCCTCTACACACACACACACCTATCCATCCATGCTTCCTCTACATACACACACACCCATCCATCCATCCATGCTTCCTCTACACACACACATGCACACCCATCCATCCATCCATGCTTCCTCTACGTACACACACACGCACACCCATCCATCCATCCATGCTTCCTTTACACACACACACCCCCTCTATCCATCCATGCTTCCTCTACATACACATACACCTATCCATCCATGCTTCCTCTACACACACACACGCACACCCATCCATCCATCCATGCTTCCTCTACATACGCACACACATGCACACCCATCCATCCATCCATGCTTCCTCTACATACGCACACACACGCACACCCATCCATCCATCCATGCTTCCTCTATACACACACACGCACATCCATCCATCCATGCTTCCTCTACATACACACACGCACACCCATCCATCCATCCATGCTTCCTCTACACACACACACGCACACACACACGCGCACACCCATCCATCCATCCATGCTTGCTCTACACACACACGCACACCCATCCATCCATCCATGCTTGCTCTATACACACACCCTCATCCATCCATGCTTCCTCTACATACACACGCACACCCATCCATCCATGCTTCTTCTACATACACACACGCACACCCATCCATCCATGCTTCCTCTACACACACACACGCACACCCATCCATCCATGCTTGCTCTATACACACACCCTCATCCATCCATGCTTCCTCTACATACACACACACACGCACACCCATCCATCCATGCTTCCTCTACATACACACACCTATCCATCCATCCATGCTTCCTCTATACACACACGCCCATCCATCCATCCATGCTTCCTCTACATACACACACACGCACACCCATCCATCCATCCATGCTTCCTCTACACACACACGCGCACACCCATCCATCCATGCTTCCTCTACACACACACGCACACCCATCCATCCATCCATGCTTCCTCTACACACACACGCACACCCATCCATCCATGCTTCCTTTACACACACACACACACCCTCTATCCATCCATGCTTCCTCTACATACACATACACCTATCCATCCATGCTTCCTCTACACACACACACGCACACCCATCCATCCATCCATGCTTCCTCTACATACACACACGCACACCCATCCATCCATGCTTCCTCTACACACACACACGCACACCTATCCATCCATGCTTCCTCTACACACACACACACCTATCCATCCATGCTTCCTCTACATACACACACACCCATCCATCCATCCATGCTTCCTCTACACACACACACGCACACCCATCCATCCATCCATGCTTCCTCTACGTACACACACACGCACACCCATCCATCCATCCATGCTTCCTTTACACACACACACACCCTCTATCCATCCATGCTTCCTCTACATACACATACACCTATCCATCCATGCTTCCTCTACACACACACACGCACACCCATCCATCCATCCATGCTTCCTCTACATACGCACACACATGCACACCCATCCATCCATCCATGCTTCCTCTACATACGCACACACACGCACACCCATCCATCCATCCATGCTTCCTCTATACACACACACGCACATCCATCCATCCATCCATGCTTGCTCTATACACACACCCTCATCCATCCATGCTTCCTCTACACACACACACGCACACACACACGCGCACACCCATCCATCCATCCATGCTTGCTCTACACACACACGCACACCCATCCATCCATCCATGCTTGCTCTATACACACACCCTCATCCATCCATGCTTCCTCTACATACACACGCACACCCATCCATCCATGCTTCTTCTACATACACACACGCCCATCCATCCATCCATGCTTCCTCTACATACACACACACGCACACCCATCCATCCATCCATGCTTCCTCTACACACACACACGCACACCCATCCATCCATGCTTCCTCTACACACACACACGCACACCCATCCATCCATGCTTCCTCTACATACACACACCTATCCATCCATCCATGCTTCCTCTATACACACACGCCCATCCATCCATCCATGCTTCCTCTACATACACACACACGCACACCCATCCATCCATCCATGCTTCCTCTACACACACACGCGCACACCCATCCATCCATGCTTCCTCTACACACACACGCACACCCATCCATCCATCCATGCTTCCTCTACATACACACACGCACACCCATCCATCCATCCATGCTTCCTCTACACACACACGCACACCCATCCATCCATGCTTCCTTTACACACACACACACACCCTCTATCCATCCATGCTTCCTCTACATACACATACACCTATCCATCCATCCATGCTTCCTCTACACACACACACGCACACCCATCCATCCACACACACCCATCCATCCATCCATGCTTCCTCTACATACACATACACCTATCCATCCATGCTTCCTCTACACACACACACGCACACCCATCCATCCATCCATGCTTCCTCTATACACACACACCCATCCATCCATCCATGCTTCCTCTACATACACACACACGCACACCCATCCATCCATCCATGCTTCCTCTATACACACACACGCACATCCATCCATCCATGCTTCCTCTACATACGCACACCCATCCATCCATGCTTCCTCTACACACACACACGCACACCCATCCATCCATCCATGCTTCCTCTATACACACACACCCATCCATCCATCCATGCTTCCTCTACACACACACACACACGCACACCCATCCATCCATCCATGCTTCCTCTTTTCCAGGCACGGCAGATCAACATCCACAACCTTTCCGCCTTTTACGACAGCGAGCTCTTCAGGATGAACAAGTTCAGCCGTGACCTGAAGCGCAAGATGATCCTTCAGCAGTTCTAATCCCTGGGCTGCCACTGGGCTGCTGGGGTCCTCCTGGGGTGTTCCGGGCACTAGTTCTGTGGACACAAGGCCAGCCCCCTGGGGGCGCTGACCAGGACTGGGCAGGGCGGGGCTTCTTCAGTTCCCACTCTACTTCTTGCCTTCTGGTGGGAACTTGCAGCGGCCTACAAAATGTGGCCCATCCCCACTCGGTCCCCTGTGCACGCGCACACGTGTGTGCATGCGTGCGTGTTCACAAGCCCAGGGTGGTCATGGTGTGAGCTTGCTGACCTGGCTGTTGATGCCACCACCTCTGCCAAAGAGCAGCGTGGAGGTATTTGCAGTCTTCCTGGGACTGTCCTGTGGGTTTCTCCACCCCCTGGGGTAGGAGAGCGTGTGGTCCTGTTTTCGGTGAGAATTGTCCAGTAGCTGTAATGCCAGTCATGGCCGCAATAATCTGGCTTCTCATACTATTTTCTGCTTTGCTTTTTATACATTTCGTTTTTCTGTGGTTTTAATTTTTAATAAGGTTGAATTTAATAAAGATACAGTTTGCATAATTCAGCTTGAAGACTGTTGCTGTCCTCGGTTCTGTTCCATGTTGACTCTGGCGCGGTTGTTGGGCTTGCTTGAAGGCTCCTGTCTCTGCCTTGGGTTTTTGTAGGAGATGGGTCCGGTCAGCAAAGCTGTTCTCTATGTGGAGGCAGAGGAACCAAATGTGCTGTTGCCCAGGGATGTGATTGTCCCCGGAGGCCTAGTGTTCACCCAAGTGCCAGCCTGGGCCTGGGGAGGGGTGGGCCTGAGTCTGGGTGCCATCCCAGGCCTGGGGAGGGGTGGGCCTGAGTCTGGGTGCCATCCCAGGCCTGGGGAGGGGTGGGCCTGAGTCTGGGTGCCATCCCAGGCCTGGGGAGGGGTGGGCCTGAGTCTGGGTGCCATCCTGGGGAGGGGTGGGCCTGAGTCTGGGTGCCCAGGCCTGGGGAGGGGTGGGCCTGAGTCTGGGTGCCATCCTGGGGAGGGGTGGGCCTGAGTCTGGGTGCCCAGGCCTGGGGAGGGGTGGGCCTGAGTCTGGGTGCCCAGGCCTGGGGAGGGGTGGGCCTGAGTCTGGGTGCCCAGGCCTGGGGAGGGGTGGGCCTGAGTCTGGGTGCCATCCTGGGGAGGGGTGGGCCTGAGTCTGGGTGCCATCCTGGGGAGGGGTGGGCCTGAGTCGGGGTGCCATCCTGGGGAGGGGTGGGCCTGAGTCTGGGTGCCAGCCCCCGGGCCTGGGGAGGAGGTGGGACCTCATGAGACTCTAGGTCATCCTTGAGGAACACATGAGAGCCTCCAGCCCTTGTGTGTGACCTCACTTCCTGTCTGCCTCAGGTGACCAGGGCTCCTCCCTCTGCTCCCACCACGGTGGACTGCACACCACAGCTTCCCAAACCCGACCCCAGCAGGAACTAAAAGAAACCGTTGCTGTTTCCCTATTTTTTCTGGCGCTTGCCAGTGACACACGGTGACAGCGCACCGACACAGCCCAGAGTCACACAGCCTCCTGTTCCTATGTGATGCGTCTCCATTGTTTTGAGATGTCATGACGCTTTGGGGTTTGCTTCACTTGGTTTTGTTGAGGTTGGGGATGGCACTATTCTCCTGTGCTGTGGGTGGAAGACAGGCCCTTATGCTTGCTGCTACCTATGTTTTCTAGGGCTTATGAGGACAGAAAAGTTTCTGATTAATGTATGCTGTACCCATCATTTTCTCTCTCTTTTTTTTTTTGGCCAGTCCTGGGGCTTGGACTCAGGGCCTGAGCACTGTCCCTGGCTTCTTCCCGCTCAAGGCTAGCACTCTGCCCCTTGAGCCACAGTGCCACTTGTGGCTGTTTTCTACATATGTGGTGCTGAGGAATCCAACCCAGGGCTTCATGTATTTGAGGCCAGCACTCTACCACGAGGCCACATTCCCAGCCCCTGTACCCATCAATTTTGATGAACTCATTTTCAATTAGCTTGTCAGTTGATTACCTTGAGTTCTAGGTAGACCTGAAAATGAGTTTCACTGAGTCTTCCCAAGAGTTTTATCCCACTTCTTTTACCAAGCCTTATTTCAGTGGCTCTTGGGGTGAACGAATTTGGGGTGCCCATGACTTCCTTTCTTTCTGCACAGCATGTTTTATCATTAAGCATGGCAGTTGCTGATATTATTCATTGGATTATGAAAGGGGGGTGTGTGCGCGCGCGTGCCAGTCCTGGGGCTTGAACGCAGGGCCTGGGCGCTGTCCCCCCTCTCGCCCAGGGCGGGACGCGGGGCCACAGTGTCACTGCAGTTCTCCGGTGGTTACTTGCAGGTGAAGTCTCCCGGGCTTTCCTGGCGAGCTGGCTTTGAGTCCCGCGTTCCGGGTGCGGGGCAGGCCCGTGCGCGGCGGGCCAGGGTCCGCTCCGCGGCCCGCGGGCGGAGGGCGCCTGTTCATGGCCCCGCGCGGAGCCGGGGCCCGCACGGCAGCGCTGGGACCCGCACGGCGGAGCCGGGACCCGCGCGGCCCCGAGGCGGCAGAGCTCGCGCGCCCGGTCCCCCAGGCCCGCCATCCAGGGCCGCCCGCCGCGTGCTCCCGCCCCCGCCGGCGGCCGCGTCCCGGAGCCGCGGGCCCGCGCCCGCCGTGGCGCCCGGAGGGGCTCGGGCGGCGCGGGGTGCAGGTGCGCGGCTCCGCCGGGGCTCCGGCCCCGCCCCCGCGGCGTCCGAGGCGCGGATTGGCCGTCCCGGCGTCTGAGTGACGGGCGCGCGGGCCAACGGGGCGCGCGCGCGCCGCCGCCCTCGCCCGCGCGCCCCCGACGCGGGCCGGGGCGCCGCGCCGCTGCGGCTGCGGGCGGGACGCTGCACCATGGCCCGGCCGCTGCGGGCCGCCCGGCCGCCGGCGCCGCCTCCGCCGCCGCTGCTGCTGCTGCTGCTGCTGCTGGCCGCGGGTGAGTGCGGCCGGCCGGCGGGCCGCGCCGAGGGCCGGGCGGCGGCGGGGCGGGCGCCCTCGCGGGACAGCTCCCGCCGCAACAAAGGCCGCGCGGCGGCGGCGCGACGCGGGCGGGGCGGGGCGGGGCGCGGGGGTCCGGAGGGCGGCGACCCTCGCCTGGGCGGCCGGGCGCGGCCCGGGGGGCGCGGGACGCCGGAGCCGGCGCGGCCCGACGGGGCGCCCGCCCCGCGCCCGCGGCAGGTGCGCGGTCTGCGGGCCCAGGCCCCGCGCGGGGCGGGGAGCGGGGGGCGGGGGGCGGGGGGCGGGGCGCGGACCCGACCGCAGCGACCGAGGCCCGCGGGGCCGCGCCGGGGTCGCGGGGCCGAGGGAGCCTGCGGCGGGCCGCGGGCCGGCGCGTGCTCGCGCGTGCGGGGGCCGCCACTGCGCCCCGCAACTTCGTCGGGAAGGACAAAGGGGCCCGTGACGGCGGCCCCGCCGCGGGGCTGGGTCCGGCCGCGGCACGCGGGGCGCCCCGAGCGGGCCGGCGCGTGGCGGGCCCGGTGCGCGGGGCGGGCGCGGACGCCCCGGCGGGAGGCCCGGCCGGCTGCGGAGGAGAGCGGGTCAGATGAGGACGAGCCGAGCCGAGCGCGCCCAGCTGGGGGGAGCCGGCCGCAGACCGCGCTCCGCACGCTGCCTTCCGGGACACGCGGGCCCGGGCCTCCCGGCAGCGGGGCGGGTGCGGGCGTGCGGGGCCTCGGCGGCGCGGTGCGCAGGCTGGCGCGGCGCACAAAGACAGCTGACCGTGCAGATGCGGTGCGCAGAGGCCAGGCGTCGGGAGGACTCACAGAGAGGATCTCAGGGGGAGGACCCCACAGGATCTCAGGGGGAGGACCCCACGGAGACGACCCCACAGAGAGGATCCCAGGGGGAGGACCCCACGGAGAGGATCCCACAGGATCTCAGGGGGAGGACCCCACAGGATCTCAGGGGGAGGACCCCACGGAGAGGATCCCACAGGATCTCAGGGGGAGGACCCCACAGAGAGGACCCCACAGGATCTCAGGGGGAGGACCCCACAGGATCTCAGGGGAGGACCCCACAGGATCTCAGGGGGAGGACCCCACAGGATCTCAGGGGAGGACCCCACGGAGACGACCCCACAGGATCTCAGGGGGAGGACCCCACGGAGACGACCCCACAGGATCTCAGGGGGAGGACCCCACAGGATCCCAGGGGGAGGACCCCACAGGATCTCAGGGGGAGGACCCCACAGGATCTCAGGGGGAGGACCCCACGCAGAGGACCCCACAGGATCTCAGGGGGAGGACCCCACAGGATCTCAGGGGGAGGACCCCACAGGATCTCAGGGGGAGGACCCCACAGGATCTCAGGGGGAGGACCCCACAGAGAGGACCCCACAGGATCTCAGGGGGAGGACCCCACAGGATCTCAGGGGGAGGACCCCACAGGATCTCAGGGGGAGGACCCCACAGGATCTCAGGGGGAGGACCCCACAGGATCTCAGGGGGAGGACCCCACAGAGAGGACCCCACAGGATCTCAGGGGGAGGACCCCACGGAGAGGACCCCACAGGATCTCAGGGGAGGACCCCACGGAGAGGATCCCACAGGATCTCAGGGGGAGGACCCCACGGAGACGACCCCACAGAGAGGATCTCAGGGGGAGGACCCCACGGAGAGGATCCCACAGAATCTCAGGGGAGGATCCCAGAGAGAGGACCCCACATGATCTCAGGGGGAGGACCCCACGGAGAGGACCCCACAGAGAGGATATCACAGGATCTCAGGGGAGGACCCCACGGAGAGGATCCCACAGGATCTCAGGGGGAGGACCCCACAGAGAGGACCCCACAGGATCTCAGGGGGAGGACCCCACAGAGAGGACCCCACAAGATCTCAGGTGGAGGACCCCACAGAGAGGATCCCACAGGATATCAGGAGGATACCACAGAAAGGACCCCACAGGATCTCAGAGGGAGGATCCCACAGAAAATATAGGATCTCAGGGGGAGGACCCCACAGAGAGGACCCCACAGGATTTCAGAGGGAGGATTCTACAGAGAATATCTTCTGGGATCTCAGGGGGAGGACCCCACAGAGAGGACCCCACAGAGAAGATCTCATAGGATCTCAGGGGGAGGACCCCACAGAGAGGACCCACAGGATCTCAGAGTGAGGATCCCACAGAGAGGATCTCACAGGATCTCAGGGGGGAAATTCCACAGAGATCTCATAGGATCTCGGGGAGGATCCCACAGAGAGGATCTCATAAAATCTCAAGGGGAGGATTCCACAGAGAGGATCCCACAGGATCTCAAGGGGAGGATCCCACAGAGAGGATCTCACAGGATCTCAGAGGGAAAATTCCACAGAGATCATAGGATCTCAAGGGGAGGATCCCACAGAGAGGATCTCATAGGATCTCAAGGGGAGGATCCCACAGAGGACCTCACAGGATCTCAGGGGTGGACCCCACAGAGAGGATCTCACAGGATCTCAGAGGGAGAACCCCACTCAGGATTCCCAAGGACCCCACAGAGAGGCTCTCAGAGGGAGGACCCCACAGAGAGGATCTCACAGTATCTCAGAGGGAGTATCCCACAGAGAGGATCCTACTGGATCTCAGAGGGAAGATTCCTCACAGATCTCATAGGATCTCAGAAGGAGGACCCCACAGAGAGGATCACACAGGATCTCAGGGAGAGAAACCCCCAGAGAGGATCTCAGAGGGAGGACCCCACAGAGAAGATCTCAGATAGAGGACCCCACAGAGAGCATCTCATAGGATCCAGAGGGAGGATCCCACAGATAGGATCACACAGGATCTCAGATGGAGGATTCCACAAAGAAGATCTCATAGGATCTCAGAGGGAGGATCCCACAGAGAAGATCTCATAGGATCTCAGAGGGAAGACGAGGGAGGATCCCTCAGGATCTCAGGGAGAGGACCCCACAGAGAGGATCACACAGGATCTAAGGGGGGGATCCCACAGAGATGATCTCACAGGATCTCAGGGGGAGGATCCCACAGGGAGGACCCCACAGGATATCAGGGGGATGATCCCACAGAGAAGATCTCTCAGGATCTCAGAGGGAAGACGACAGAGAGGATCCCTCAGGATCTCAGGGAGAAGACCCCACAGAGAGGATCTCACAGGATCTAAGGGGAGGATCCCACAGAGATAACCTCACAGGACCTCAGGGGAGGATGCCACAGAGAGGATCTCACAGGATCTCAGGGGGAGGATCCCACAGAGAGGACCCCACAGGATCTCCGGGGAGGACCCCACAGAGATCTCATAGGATCTCAGAGGGAGGATCCCACAGAGAGGATCTAATAGGGTCTCAGGGGAGAATTCCACAGAGATCTCATAGGATCTCAGGGGGAGGACCCCACGGAGAGGATCTCACAGGATCTCAGAGGGAGAATTCCACAGAGATCTCATAGGATCTCAGGGGGAGAACCCCACAGAGAGGCTCTCACAGGATCTCAGAGGGAGAACCCCACTCAGAGGATTCCAGAGGACCCTACAGAGAGGCACTCAGAGGGAGAACCTCATAGAGAGGGTCTCACAGGATTTCAGAGGGAGTATCCCACAGAGAGGATCCCACCGGATCTCAGAGGGAAGATTCCACACAGAAGATCTCATAGGATCTCAGGGGGAGGACCCCACAGAGAGGATCTCACAGGATCTCAGACGGAGGATTCCACAAAGAAGTTCTCATAGGATCTCAGAGGGAGGATCCCACAGAGAAGATCTCATAGGATCTCAGAGGGAAGATGACAGAGAGGATCCCACAGGATCTCAGGGAGAGGACCCCACAGAGAGTATCCCACAGGATTTAATGGGGAGGATCCCACAGTGAGAACCCCACAGGATCTCAGGGGAGGATCCCACAGAGAGGATCTCACAGGATTTCAGGAGGAGGATCCCACAGAGAGGACCCCACAGTATCTCAGGGGGAGGACCCCACAGAGAAGATCTCTCAGGATCTCAGGGGGAGGACCCCACTGAGAGGATCTCACAGGATCTCAGGTGGAGGACCCCACAGAGAGGACCCCACAGAGAGGCTCTCACATGATCTCAGAGGGAGGACCCCACAGAGAATATCTGATAGGATCTCAGAGGGAGGATCCTACAGAGGATCTCACAGGATCTCAGAGGGAGGACCCCACAGAGAAGATCTCACAGGATCTCAGTGGGAGGACCCCACAGAATCTCAGGTGGGAGAACCCCACAGAGAGGATCCCACAGGATCTCAGAGGGAGGACCCCACAGAATCTCAGGGGGAGAACCCCACAGAGAGGATCTCACAGGATCTCAGAGGGAGAACCCCACTCAGGATTCCAGAGGACCCCACAGAGAGGCTCTCAGAGGGAGGACCCCACAGAGAGGATCTCACAGTATCTCAGAGGGAGTATACCACAGAGAGGATCCCACCGGATCTCAGAGGGAAGATTCCACACAGAAGATCTCATAGGATCTCAGGGGGAGGACCCCACAGAATGTCAGGGGGAGGACCCCCACAGAGAGGATCCCACAGGATCTCAGAGGGAGCACCCCACGGAGAGGATCACACTGGATCTCAGGGAGAGAAACCCCCAGAGAGGATCTCAGAGGGAGGACCCCACAGAGAGGATCTCAGAGAGAGGACCCCACAGAGAGCGTCTCATAGGATCTCAGAGGGAGGATCCCACAGAGAGGATCTCATAGGATCTCAGAGGGAAGATGACAGTGAGGATCCCACAGGATCTCAGGGAGAGGACCCCACAGAGAGTATCCCACAGGATCTAAGGGGGAGGATCCCACAGAGAACCCCACAGGATCTCAGGGGAGGATCCTACAGAGAGGATCTCACAGGATCTCCGGGGAGGACCCCACAGAGAGGACCCCACAGGATCTCCAAGGGAGGACCCCACAGGATCTCCGGGGAGGACCCCAAAGAGAGGACCCCACAGGATCTCCAAGGGAGGACCCCACAGGATCTCCGGGGAGGACCCCAAAGAGAGGACCCCACAGGATCTCCAAGGAAGGACCCCACAGGATCTCAGGGGAGGACCCCAAAGAGAGGACCCCACAGGATCTCCAAGGGAGGACCCCACAGGATCTCAGGGGAGGACCCCAAAGAGAGGACCCCACAGGATCTCCAAGGGAGGACCCCACAGGATCTCAGGGGAGGACCCCACAGAGAGGACCCCACAGAATCTCAGGGGGAGGACCCCACAGGATCTCAGGGGGAAGACCCCACAGAGAGGACCCCACAGGATCTCAGGTGGAGGATCTCACGGAGGGAGGATCCCACAGAGGGAAGATCTCACAGAGAGGATGAGACCCTTCCATGTGGCAGGGAGATGTGCCCGGCCACTGTCATGAGGCCCCGGTGGCAGAAGCCTGGGGAGAAAGGTGAGGAGGAGACAAGGCCCCTGGGGTCCTGCACCTGCCCTGGAAAGGCTTGGTTAGCAAGGACGCGTTTTCCTAGCAGACAGGGATAAGGAATCTTCATAGCAGGCACAGAAGGACATGGCCACAGTCCTGGGTGGCATGGTCCTGCGAGGCCCCGGGCCTGCCTGTGTCCTGGAGCATCCTCAGCCCTCTCTGGGAGATCTGCCGTTCCCCTGTGTGGTGGTCACACCCGAACTTTCCGTGAGAAGCTGGTTCTGAGGTGGGCTGCAGCCAGCTGTGCTCCCTTCTCTCTTCCCTGCTCCTCCTGCTGCCCCGTCGCCCATGTACGAGGAGGGCACGGTGTAGTCAGTGTCTCACACACCTCTGTGTGGAAGCCCTGCAACAACCTGTCAGCACGGCTGCTCACACTTGTACGGCGCCTGGGCGAGGAGCTGTGTGTGTGTGCAGGGGTGACAGACTCGTGCAGCACTGGGGCGAGGAGATGTGTGTGTGTGTGTGCAGGGGTGACTCGTGCAGCACGGGGTGAGGAGATGTGTGTGTGTGTGTGCAGGGGTGGCAGACTCGTGCAGCACTGGGGCGAGGAGCTGTGTGTGTGTGTGCAGGGGTGGCAGACTCGTGCGGCTCACGGGTGAGTAGGCGTGTATGTGTACAAGGATGACAGACTCGTAGGGCACGTGGGTGAGTAGGCGTGTGTGTGCAGGGGTGACAGACTCGCGCAGCACACGGGCGAGTTCTGTTGTGGCTGGCGCTCGCGGGTACGGGGGCTGAACGGCAGAGGCTGCGTGCCACCTCCCTCCCTTGCTGGCATCTGCAGGGACTTAGGAAGATGCCAGCGGCTCGCGCCTGTCATCCTCACTACTCAGGAGGCTGAGATCTGAGGACTGTGGTTCAAAGCCAGCCCGGGCAGGAAAGTCTGTGAGACTCTCATCTCCAATGAACCACCTGAAAACTGGAAGTGGTGCTGTGGCTCAAGTGGTAGAGCGCTAGCTTTGAGCAACATTGCTCAGGGAATAGTGCCCAGGCCCAGAGTTCAAGCCCCATGACCGACAAAAAAAAAAAGTTGCTGGTTCAGGGAGGGCTGGGTGTGCAGCTGATCGTGGAAATACCTCAGGGGACTGACTTGGAAAGGTGAGAGAAAACAGGCACGTTCCTGGAGTCCGGGCTTCCTTTCTCGGCCCTCAGGGGGTCAGCCTGTCTTGTCAGCCTCTTTTCTGTGGTCGTTTGGATCCGTTTCCTTGAGAGGGCTAGGGATATGGCCTAGTGGCAAGAGTGCTCACCTCGTATACATGAAGCCCTGGGTTCGATTCCTCAGCACCACATATACAGAAAACGGCCAGAAGCGGCGCTGTGGCTCAAGTGGCAGAGTGCTAGCCTTGAGCGGGAAGAAGCCAGGGACGGTGCTCAGGCCCTGAGTCCACGCCCCAGGACTGGCCAAAAAAAAAAAGTCTGTTTCCTTGAGCATGAGCCCTTACCTCTGCATGTGCCATCTTTTCCTCCCGCCCCCCGCTCTCTTGGGGGTGATGAGGCAACGGAAAATTATATAGAGGAAGAATATGAATCATAGGAGAAGTGTAGTTCTGAAATTAAAGTCAGATGGAGTCTCAGTTGAGGCAGATTAATTATTAAGCACAAACTAATTACGTGCAAATGGTTAGAGCTTGGCTATCATTTTGGTGTCGTTCTGTGCAAGGCACCTAAATAATTACCCATTGCCGTGGTCCTTGAAAATATCCGGGTCTACATAAAGACAAAACCCATCCTCACAGGGAAAGGTAACATCAAAGAAAGGAAACTTCACTGGAGAAGGAATGGAAGGAAGGCCAGGAGAGCACCGGGCTGCCTTTTCTCAGCAGGATTTCAGTCTTTGTTCACAGGAGAGGAAGACAAAGAGGAAGAGAGAGAGGCTTGGGGGGTCTGCGTGGGGGCAGCTTGACCAGCAGGGGGAGGGAGCGAGGATGGAGGCTCTGGTGGGTGGGGGGCGGTCGGGGTACTGACGCCCTCAGCTTCGCAAAGGCCCGTCCTGCAGACGGGCCAGGCCCTCCATGGGCTCTGCGGGGCACGCTCACCTGGGGTCTCAGGAGCGGGGTGCTGGAGGTCCAGGCGGCTTCGGGGAGCCAGACCCGGCCCAGAGGGTCACAGCCCCTTCCGCACGGAGCTGGGCTCTGAGAGACCGTGCTGAGGGCAATCCTTGCGTGTGCTTGTGAGGGGGAGTTCAGGATTCATCAGGAAATCGGTTTGCTCATTTCTAGCCGGGCTGAGGGAATGTCTTTCCCCATACACCTGCTGGCGCTGGAGCAAGTGGCGGGGGTTCACACCTGCTGACGTGGAAGAGACTGGCAGGCAGGGGATTCACACCTGCTGACGCTGGAGCAAGTGGCAGAGGGAAGTGGCAGGGGGTTCACACCTGCTGACGCTGGAGCAAGTGGCAGGCAGGGGATTCACACCTGCTGACACGGGAGCAAGTGGCAGGCAGGGGATTCACACCTGCTGACACGGGAGCAAGTGGCAGGGGATTCACACCTGCTGACGTGGGAGCAAGTGGCAGGCAGGGGGTTCACACTTGCTGACGCGGGAGCAAGTGACAGGCAGGGGATTCACACCTGCTGACGCGGGAGCAAGTGACAGGCAGGGGATTCACACCTGCTGACACGGGAGCAAGTGGCAGGCAGGGGATTCACACCTGAGGTGGGAGCAAGTGGCAGGCAGGGGATTCACACCTGCTGACGCAGGAGCAAGTGGCGGGGGATTCACACTTGCTGACGCGGGAGCAAGTGGTGGGGAATTCACACCTGCTGATGCACTGGCCTGTACAATGCACAGGGTGCAGCCATCACAAGCCCTTCCTACCGCTGGCTCTTCTCTTTCCTGTCTTTCTTCTTCTTCTTTTTATTTTCTTTCCAGTCCTGGGCCTTGGACTCAGGGCCTGAGCACTGTCCCTGGCTTCTTTTTGCTCAAGGCTAGCACTCTGCCACTTGAGCCACAGCGCCACTTCTGGCCGTTTTCTACATATGTGGTGCTGAGGAATCGAACCCAGGGCTTCATGCGTGCGAGGCGAGCACTCTACCACTAGGCCATATCCCCACCCTCCCCCTCCACCCTGCTGTTTTCTTTTTTTTTTTTTTTTTGCCAGTCCTGGGACTTGGACTCGGGGCCTGAGCTCTGTCCCTGGCTTCTTTTTGCTCAAGGCTAGCACTCTGCCACTTGAACCACAGCACCACTTCTGGCCATTTTCTGTATATGTGGTGCTGGGGAATCGAACCCAGGGCCTCATGTATATGAAGCAGGCACTCTTGCCACTAGGCCATATCCTCAGCCCCCCAGATTAGTTTCTTGTCCATGACTCCCTGGCATCTGCCTCCCCCAGAACTGGGGGTGCTGCCTGTGCAGAACTGGACGGCCACTGCAGCTGGTGTCCCGTGGGGATGGAGATTCCATTTGCAGCAAACAAAGGAAAGCGGGGCGCAGCTGGCTCGCGCCTGTGTTCCCAGCTGCTCAGGAGGCTGAGCTCTGAGGAGCGCGGTTCAAAGCCAGCCAGGCAGGAAAGTCCAGGAGTCTCCCATCTCCAATGAACCACCAGAAAATCCGAAGTGGCGCTGTGGCTCAAGTGGTAGAGCACCAGCCTTGAGCTGAAGAGCTCAGGGACAGCGCCCAGGCCCTGAGTTCAAGCCCCAGGATGGCCAGAAAAAAAAATAATTAGAAAACAAAGCAAACTACTTTCCCTGAGGGCAGCCACTGGGGGTTGCGCATCTTTCTGTCCCTGCGGGGGCCTGGCGCGGGGCTGGAGGGGGGGGGGGTGCTGACGCGACCGTGTGGTCCCCACAGCTCCCCAGGGCCCGGGCCATGACGCCTAGCGTCAAGTCCAACCCTTCTCACGGGTCCCTCAGCCGGATTTCTTCTCTTGCTGCGTGTGTGTGGTGTGGGGTCTGTGTGTGGTGTGTGTGGTATGTGTGTGTGGCGTGTGTGGTGTGTTTCTGGTGTGTGTGGCATGTGGTGTGTGGGGTCTGTGTGTGTGGCATGTGGTATGTGTGTGGGGGGGGGTGTGTACCGGTGTGGCGTTTGCACTCAGGTCTGTGAAGTTTCTAGGCCGGCGTGCGCTGCTCTGGGCCCTGCCGCCGTCTCCCGCGTCCTTGGAAGGAAGCCCGCCCGCCTCCCCCCCCCCCCCTCTGCGCGTGGCGTGTGGTGCTGACCGCGTGTGGCCGGCGTGAATCCTCCGGGGAGCCGAGGCCCTGTGGACGCGGGTGCGTGTGGAGTGCCCCCCGTGTCACGGGCAGTTGTGTCGGATCATTGTGTGATTTCTGCCCTTCGGGTGTGGAAATCCAGCTCCCCCAAAGCGCGGGGGCCCCGAGAGCTCGGTGAGGGGGTGCTAATCCGCGTGAAGGGCCGAGCTTGGGGGCCGGCGGCGTGCTGTGCGGCTCTGCACTCAGCCGTAGTCTCGGGGTGCTCTCGGGGTGCCCTGGGTCTCCCCGGGGGGAGGCAGCCGCCGCCGGTGCGCGGCCCGTGGTCGTGGCCCGAGGCCGGTGGTGGGGGGGACAGGACACCGTCACACGCTGGAAATGGCTAGGAGCTGGAGTTGGGGGTGGCGGGCGGGCGGGGCGCCTTCCGAGGCCTGGCTTGGGCTTTCAGCTTTCCAGGTGATGGGCGCCGAGGACCAGCTTGGCACTGCAGGTTTCTGAGCGCTGTTCTGCGAGGTGTGGCACCCCGCCCCCCCTGGAGCTCGTCTCCTCAGGGCTGGCCCTCCGAGGGGGGCTGCTCTGCTTCACGGCGAGTTGGGGTGCAGGGGAGGCTCACTCCTGAGGCCCGGTGGGCTCTGCGGCCCCTCTGGCCGTCGCGTGGCCCCCGTGCCGTCCCTCGAGGTGTGTTTTCCTCCCGGTCTCTACGGCGGATGGCCGGGGTCCGGCTCGGTGGATTATTCTTGACGCGCAGGGCTGGGGTTTGAGCTCGGGGCACAGGGCCTGCTCAGCGAGCCCGCTCCCTCTCCTACCGTTACATGGAAGTTCACTCGCAAGACACAGGAGCCCCATTTGGAGAGCTTGAATTGGGGGGTCTTTCTGAGGAAGCCGGGGACGCCCGTCCCAGAGACCTGCGGCCCGGGAAGTGGCTGGCACCGAGCCTTGCCTTGAGAGCGGGGCCGGGAGGGGCCGGTGGGGGTCGTGCCCTTCCCCGAGGGGCCGGCGGGGGTCGTGCCCTTCCCCGAGGGGCCGGCGGGGGTCGTGCCCTTCCCCGAGGGGCCGGCGGGGGTCGTGCCCTTCCCCGAGGGGCCGGTGGGGGTCGTGCCCTCCCCCGAGGGGCCGGCGGGGGTCGTGCCCTCCCCCGAGGGGCTGGCGGGACCGTGCCCTCCCCGAGGAGGGTCGGGAGGGGTCAGCGGGGGCGTGGCCTCCCCGGGGAGGGTCGGGAGGGGTCGGTGGGGGCGTGGCCTCCCCGGGGAGGGTCGGGAGGGGTCGGTGGGGGCGTGGCCTCCCCGAGGAGGGTCGGGAGGGGTCAGTGGGGGCGTGGCCTCCCCGAGGAGGGTCGGGAGGGGTCAGCGGGGGCGTGGCCTCCCCTGAGGAGGGTCGGGAGGGGTCAGCGGGGGCGTGGCCTCCCCTGAGGAGGGTCGGGAGGGGTCAGCGGGGGCGTGGCCTCCCCGAGGAGGGTCGGGAGGGGTCAGCGGGGGCGTGGCCTCCCCTGAGGAGGGTCGGGAGGGGTCGGTGGGGGCGTGGCCTCCCCGGGGAGGGTCGGGAGGGGTCGGTGGGGGCGTGGCCTCCCCAGGAGGGTCGGGAGGGGTCGGTGGGGGCGTGGCCTCCCCGGGGAGGGTCGGGAGGGGTCAGTGGGGGCGTGGCCTCTCCGGGGAGGGTCGGGAGGGGTCAGCGGGGGCGTGGCCTCCCCGAGGAGGGTCGGTGGGGGCGTGGCCTCTCCGGGGAGGGTCGGGAGGGGTCAGCGGGGGCGTGGCCTCTCCGGGGAGGGTCGGGAGGGGTCGGTGGGGGCGTGGCCTCCCCTGAGGAGGGTCGGGAGGGGTCGGCGGGGGCGTGGCCTCCCCGAGGAGTGTCGGGAGGGGTCGGTGGGGGCGTGGCCTCCCCTGAGGAGGGTCGGGAGGGGGTCGGTGGGGGTGTGGCCTCCCCGGGGAGGGTGGGGAGGGGTCAGCGGGGGCGTGGCCTCTCCGGGGAGGGTCGGTGGGGGCGTGGCCTCCCCTGAGGAGGGTCGGGAGGGGTCGGCGGGGGCGTGGCCTCCCCGAGGAGTGTCGGGAGGGGTCGGTGGGGGCGTGGCCTCCCCGGGGAGGGTCGGGAGGGGTCGGTGGGGGCGTGGCCTCCCCGGGGAGGGTCGGGAGGGGTCGGCGGGGGCGTGGCCTCCCCGAGGAGTGTCGGGAGGGGTCGGCGGGGGCGTGGCCTCCCCGAGGAGTGTCGGGAGGGGTCGGTGGGGGCGTGGCCTCCCCGGGGAGGGTCGGGAGGGGTCAGCGGGGGGCGTGGCCTCCCCGGGGAGGGTCGGGAGGGGTCAGTGGGGCCGAAGGTCGGGAGCCTCACATGGCTGGTGATGGGACAGGGTTCAGGGAGGGCCGGGGTGGGGTGGGGGCCGGGCTGTAGAGAATGCAGGAGGGGATGTTTCCTGTCCTGCGAGCACAGGGAGTTACTGGGAGCTGGACCCAGGTCGACTGTCGTGGGTCTCTGGCAGCCAAATACCTTGGTTGGTTGGTTGTTTTTGTGCCAGTCCTGGGGCTTGAACTCATAGCCTGGAAACTGTCCCTGAGCGTTTTGCTCAAGGCTCACATTACCACAGCTTCAGTTCTGGCTTTGTTTTTGTTTTTATTTTTATTTTTTTGGTGGGCAATTGGAGAAAAGTCTCATGGGTTGGGCGCCAGCAGCTCTCACCTGCAATCCTACCTACTCAGGGGGCTGAGATCTGAGGATCACGGTTCAAAGCCAGCCCAGGCAGGAAACTTGATGAGACTCTTACCTCCAGTTAACACCAGAAAACCAGAAGTGGTGCTGCGGCTCAAGGGGTAGAGCACCAGCCTTGAGCAAGAAGAGGTCCGGGGCCAGGTGCTGGTCGCTCACGCCTGTAATCCTACCTACTCAGGAGGCTGAGATCTGAAGATCATGGTTCAAAGCCAGCCCCAGCAGAAACACCTGTGAGACTCATTTTCAATTAAAACTAGAAAGCCGGAAGTGGTGCTGTGGCTCAAACTAGTAGAGCGCTAGACTTGAGCTGTGCGCTCAGGGACAGCGCCTAGGCCCAGAGCTCGAGTCCCACGATTGACCAAAAAGAAGCTCATAGGCTTTTGATTGAATGTAGGGCAAGATACTGATATATCTTCCCCGCAAGCTTTCTCCTCCATGACTCTGTTCTTCCGGTAGGATAGGATGGTGGAGTACTCATTGTGAAGTGCTCTGCAGACAACTTTAGACGAGGACGTGTCCAGCTCCTCCCTCTGGGGCCTCCTCCTCCCTCTGGGGTCCTCCTCTTCCCTCTGGGGTCCTCCTCCTCCCTCTGGGGCCTGGGCCCCTCCCACGGGCCGCTCCCCCCCTCTAGGGGGAGGGGGGGACGAGGGCCCTTGCAGGGGAGGAGGCTAGGCCGGGGTCTGGAGTCACCTCAGAGCCCCTCGGCTGCACGGGTCAGAAGGGAAGCCGTCTTTCCGGGGTCCTCCGCGCCCGCTCCCCGCCCTGGGCCGCCCTGCAGGCCGGGTTTGCTGCGCTTGGAGCTGCTCGCTGGGTGGGTGCAGAGCACCCCGTGCCCCCTCGGATCTGGAAGGCCCGGGCTTCCTGCAGGGCATCGCCACGTTGGCCACGTGGGCCCGCGCCGGCTTCGGCCTCACCCCTCACGTGGGGAAGACGGAAACTCAGATACTGAGGCCAAGCATTTAGTGCGGGACACCAAGGACGCGGGCTTCCTTCCATGTTGACACCACTGAAGGTTCCCAGCACCGCCATCAGGACAGACAAGGGCACACTCCCGGGGGGTCCCGGGGCCCTCTCCCCACGACACCCCTACCCCAGGGCGCGGGCCGGGGCCCTCTCCCCACACCCCTACCCCAGGGCGCGGCCCGGGGCCCTCTCCCCACACCCCTACCCCAGGGCGCGGCCCGGGGCCCTCTCCCCACGACACCCCTACCCCAGGGCGCGGGCCCCGGGCCCTCTCCCCACGCCACCCCTACCCCAGGGCGCGGGCCGGGGCCCTCTCCCCACGCCACCCCTACCCCAGGGTGCGGGCCGGGGCCCTCTCCCCACACCCCTACCCCAGGGCGCGGGCCCTCTCCCCACGCCCCTACCCCAGGGCGCGGGCCGGGGCCCTCTCCCCACACCCCTACCCCAGGGCGCGGGCCGGGGCCCTCTCCCCACACCCCTACCCCAGGGCGCGGGCCGGGGCCCTCTCCCCACACCCCTACCCCAGGGCGCAGGGCCGGGGCCCTCTCCCCACGCCGCCACCCCCCGGGCGCAGGGCTGTTTCCTCCCCTTCTGCCTCTGGGTGCCGAGACCGAGCCGGGGTCCAGCCGGGCGGTGGGCGCGGCTCTGTGCCTCGCGCGCCTCGCTCGCGCGCTGGGTTTCCATTCGGGCTGTGTTCGCTTTGCTGCGTGAGGAGCGAGGAGCCAAGGCTTTACACGACTATGTCACGGGACCTGCGGCCCTCCGTGGGTGTGCAAGGACGACGTTCAGGGTCTGTGCGGCTGGGAAACAGACCAGGCCTTTGGGGCCCTCTGGGCGGCTGCGGCGTGGGAAGGGAGCGGGGGGCGGGGGCGCGGGGGGCGCGGGGATGGGGGACGGGGTCGCGGGGGGCGCGGGGATGGGGGACGGGGGCGCGGGGGGCGCGGGGATGGGGGACGGGGTCGCGGGGGGCGCGGGGATGGGGGACGGGGGCGCGGGGGGCGCGGGGATGGGGGACGGGGGCGCGGGGGGCGCGGGGATGGGGGACGGGGTCGCGGGGGGCGCGGGGATGGGGGCGGGGGCGCGGGCGCGGGGGCGCGGGGATGGGGGACGGGGTCGCGGGGGGCGCGGGGATGGGGGCGGGGGCGCGGGGGGCGCGGGGATGGGGGACGGGGGCGCGGGGGGCGCGGGGATGGGGGACGGGGGGCGCGGGGGCGCGGGGATGGGGGACGGGGTCCCCGGGGACGCGGGGATGGGGGACGGGGGCGCGGGGGGCGCGGGGATGGGGGACGGGGGGCGCGGGGGGCGCGGGGATGGGGGACGGGGTCGCGGGGGGCGCGGGGATGGGGGACGGGGTCCCCAGGGACGCGGGGCCTGGTCACCGCTTGTATTTCCACCCCCAGCGCCTGACCCCGCCACCAGCCCGGCCGGGGCTCAGAGCGCGTGGTGGGCGAGCGGCTGAGCGCGGCTCCGCTGGCGCCCCCCTCCCCCCCCCGCCCCCCTCCCCCCCCGCCGCCCTCGCCGTCGGGAGAGCCCCCAGCTGGGCCAGCTGCACGTGCAGGTGGCGTCAGATTCTCCACGCAGAGTCCTGGCCGCGCTCCTCTGCGCCTGGAGCCACACCTGCCGGGGCCTCCGTGCCTCTCGTTCTGCGCAGGCGTGCCCACGCTGTCCCCTCTCGTTCTGCGCAGGCGTGCCCACGGCGTCCTCCCGCGTTCTGCGCAGGCGTGCCCACGCTGTCCCCTCTCGTTCTGCGCAGGCGTGCCCACGGCGCCCTCCCTCGTTCTGCGCAGGCGTGCCCACGCTGTCCCCTCTCGTTCTGCGCAGGCGTGCCCACGGCGTCCTCCCGCGTTCTGCGCAGGCGTGCCCACGGCGTCCTCCCGCGTTCTGCGCAGGCGTGCCCACGGCGTCCTCCCGCGTTCTGCGCAGGCGTGCCCACGGCGTCCTCCCGCGTTCTGCGCAGGCGTGCCCACGGCGCCCTCCCTCGTTCTGCGCAGGCGTGCCCACGCTGTCCCCTCTCGTTCTGCGCAGGCGTGCCCACGGCGTCCTCCCGCGTTCTGCGCAGGCGTGCCCACGGCGTTCCCTCTCGTTCTGCGCAGGCGTGCCCACGGCGTCCTCCCGCGTTCTGCGCAGGCGTGCCCACGGCGTCCTCCCGCGTTCTGCGCAGGCGTGCCCACGCTGTCCCCTCTCGTTCTGCGCAGGTGTGCCCACGGCGCCCTCCCTCGTTCTGCGCAGGCGTGCCCACGGTGTCCCCTCTCGTTCTGCGCAGGCGTGCCCACGGCGTCCTCCCGCGTTCTGCGCAGGCGTGCCCACGGCGTCCCCTCTCGTTCTGCGCAGGCGTGCCCACGGCGTCCCCTCTCGTTCTGCGCAGGCGTGCCCACGGCGTCCTCCCGCGTTCTGCGCAGGCGTGCCCACGGCGCCCTCCCTCGTTCTGCGCAGGCGTGCCCACGGCGTCCCCTCTCGTTCTGCGCAGGCGTGCCCACGCTGTCCCCTCTCGTTCTGCGCAGGCGTGCCCACGGCGTCCTCCCGCGTTCTGCGCAGGCGTGCCCACGGCGTCCCCTCTCGTTCTGCGCAGGCGTGCCCACGGCGTCCTCCCGCGTTCTGCGCAGGCGTGCCCATGGCGTCCCCTCTCGTTCTGCGCAGGCGTGCCCACGGCGTCCCCTCTCGTTCTGCGCAGGCGTGCCCACGGCGTCCTCCCGCGTTCTGCGCAGGCGTGCCCACGGCGTCCTCCCGCGTTCTGCGCAGGCGTGCCCATGGCGTGCCCTCTCGTTCTGCGCAGGCGTGCCCACGGCGTCCTCCCTCGTTCTACGCAGGCGTGCCCACGGCGTCCCCTCTCGTTCTGCGCAGGCGTGCCCACGGCGCCCTCCCGCGTTCTGCGCAGGCGTGCCCACGGCGTCCTCCCTCGTTCTGCGCAGGCGTGCCCACGGTGTCCCCTCTCGTTCTGCGCAGGCGTGCCCACGGCGTCCTCCCGCGTTCTGCGCAGGCGTGCCCACGGTGTCCCCTCTCGTTCTGCGCAGGCGTGCCCACGGCGCCCTCCCTCGTTCTGCGCAGGCGTGCCCACAGCGTCCCCTCTCGTTCTGCGCAGGCGTGCCCACGGCGTCCCCTCTCGTTCTGCGCAGGCGTGCCCACGGCGTCCCCTCTCGTTCTGCGCAGGCGTGCCCACGGCGCCCTCCCCCGTTCTGCGCAGGCGTGCCCACGGCGCCCTCCCGCGTTCTGCGCAGGCGTGCCCACGCTGTCCCCTCTCGTTCTGCGCAGGAGCGTCCCGGGGCGACCGTGCGGCGGGGACCGAGGAGCCCGGCCCCGAGGGCCTCACGTCCACCTCGCTGCTGGACCTCCTGCTGCCCACCGGGCTGGAGCCGCTGGACTCCGAGGAGCCCAGCGAGGCCCTGGGCCTGGGGGCCGCCGGCTCGGGCTTCCCGGGCGAAGAGAGCGAGGAGTCGCGGATCCTGCAGCCGCCGCAGTACTTCTGGGAGGAGGAGGAGGAGGTGCTGAACGGCTCCGCCCTGGACCTGGGCCCCACCGCAGGTAGGCGCTCACCGGGCCCGCGGGGTGTCGTCCCTCTCCCCCCCGGTTTTCACCGTGCGGCCCGGTCTTCCCGGCGGGCCCGGCTGGCACCCGGCGGCGGAAGAGCCGGTGCCACGGCGGGGCCGGTGGGCGGGGAACACAGGGCGGCTTCTCAGAAAGCCGAGCCTTCGTGTGTAAAGTATGTACTGCGGGCTGGGAAGAGGGCCTCGAGTTAGAGCGCTCGCCTCCTACACATGAGGCCCTGGGTTCGATTCCCCAGCACCACATAGACAGAAAACGGCCAGAAGGGGCGCTGTGGCTCAAGTGGCAGAGTGCTAGCCTTGAGCAAACGGAAGCCAGGGACAGTGCTCAGGCCCTGAGTCCAAGCCCCAGGACTGCCAAAAAGAAAACAACAAAATCTGATACTTAAAATATGTGTTGCTTATTATAAGGACTGACTCATTACAAAAAGAACATGTGAACGTGGTAGAAAATCTGAGCAACAGAAAAATCATATAAAGAAGGGAATCTGAAACACCCATTACCTAGTAGCTGAAGGTTCGTTCATCGCTGCCGGGTGCCCGCAGCGCCCGCCCGCCCGCCCTCCTAGCTTCTCGGGAGGCGGAGCCTGGCCAGAGAAGTCCCGGGACCGCATCTCCAGTTACCCACCCCCAAAAGCCAGAAGTGGAGCTGTGGCTCAAGAGACAAAACGTTGAGGGGCAGTGTGTAGGCTGAGTTCAAGCCTCAGGGCCAGCACACAGACACGCACGCACAAAGTAATAAACTAAATAAAAGGTAATTGCTTCTTATGGTTTTGGGGGAACCCTGTTAGTCGCGTCCACATGGCAAGGCTGGAATGGTAAGGGGCGCCCAGAGTTTACCTGAAGCATCTCACAGTGGATTTCCATGCCATTCAGTGTCCTTGTAGGACCCAAGCTTTAGCAGCTCCGAGTCGAGAGACATCAGACCTTGCTTGGTGCCCGGGCTGGCCTAGGTGTGGTCCCCGCTGTGCTTCCTCTGTAGCTGGGGAGACAGGTGCACAGCCCTGTGGCCTGGCATACGTGGAAGAGCTGGTGTTCCCACTCCTCTGCGGCCGTGCCCCTGGGGTGCCTGCCTGGGCCTGCGCAGCCTCCTTTCATCTGAAAATGACACCACTTGATGGGAGGTGGGAGTCTTCCCGGAGGGCAGCCTCACAAAGCGGGGGTGCACTGGGAGGGCGGGGGGGGCGGGGGGGAGAGCTGACACCGCTCACCGTGGAGAGCCCTGCGGGTCATCGCTTCACCCCGCCCTGCGGCTGTTCCTGCTGCTCGGCTGCTGAAATGGATCCCACGGTCTGGAGCGTTGCTTGCCGCTCTACTCATTCGCTTGTACCAGCATTTGCGAAGCATGCCCTCCACCACCGAGTCGCGTCCCCAGCCCCGGTTTTGCTTTAACTTTTCTGTATAGAGTCCCCCGCTTTTGCCTAGGGCTGGCCTTGGTTTGCACCCTCCTGACACAGTCTTGCGTGTGGCTGGGCCCACAGCCCCGTGCCGCCACACCCGGCCCTTCTTGTTGTCCACGCTGGCCTCAAACCGTAATCGTCCTGAGCAGCCGAGGTGACAGGCATGGCCCACCCCAGCTGGCGGACGGCCTCGGTTGTAATGAACGGAGCCTGTTCTGCTCATGGGCCTTCGGGCTGTGCCATCTGCAGGGCAGGGCCTGGAAGCCAGTGGGCACATGAGCCCCGAGGGGGCAAGGCCTGAGGCCCCACTCACTTCCGCCTTCCTTCCTTCCTTCTCTTCCTTTTTCCCCTTCCTCTTTCCCTCTTGCCTTCTTCCTTCCTCCCGTCTTAGGTAGGTCGTGCCGGCGTGGCCCCCCAAATGCTTAGCTTACAGACTTGGGCAGTTTGGGTTGCTGCTGTCTTGAGGTAGGGTTCACCATGCTACTTTGCCCAGGCTGGCTTTGAACTCCTGGCTTCACGTAAGGCTGTCTGCTCAGACTCTCAAATGCCAGCTCTGTACGCATGTGTCACAGTGCCTGGCCAAAGACAATTGGAGTTCAGCATGAACTGGGTGCAACGTTGCCTGCCTATAATCCCTGCCACCCCACAGGGGGAGGTGGGAAGTGTAAGCTTCACCGGAAAGGAAAAGGCCACATGGTTCAGGAGAAAGGAGTTTACTGGGGGGAGAACAAACTGCCAGCCCACCCAAGATGGAGGCGTGGGGAGACAGAGGGGAAGGGAGAAGGGAAAAAGAGAGAAAGGGAACAAGAGACAGTAAGAAAGGAAAGAGAAAAGGAAAGAGTGGGGACTGTGTTGAGCTGGATTACATAGGGGAAGGCGGGAGGGATGGCCAGGTGGATTGGATGTGAGCTCAGAGGAGGAGGAGGTAAGGCCTCCAGGTGTGCCCGTTACCTAGGTTACTCAGGTACTGGGCGCAGACTCAAGCAGGTGGGGGGCATCTGCGTGGAGCCCTCCCGGGGGTGGGCCTTGCAGGAAGACCCTATTCTCAGGATCCTATTCCCAGAAATGCCTCAGTCCCTATCTGAAAAGCAGCAAGCACGCCATGGGACTGTGTCTGTGTCATCTTGGGAGCATTGTCTGTAGCTAGGGCACTGCTGGGTGATGGCGGAGGAAACAGGGCCAGAGAGCTCCTCAAACTGAGACGCCGCCTTCAGGCACAGTGACGCCTCTGTACGAGATCCCTCAGGCCAGAAGGCTTCAGTCCTTGCTGTCAGGAAGCTTGGAGAAGCCACCCGGTCCACGCTGCTTTCTCTGGGCCTGGGGTTGGCCTTGTGTCGGCCCCATCTGCTGTGGATGCTGGCCCAGAGTTGGGGCAGGAGCCTGCCGGCCACCAGAGTGTGAGCCGGCGCCCTCCGAGCCGGCCGAGGAACCGCACCTGCACTTGTATTCTATGCTCCAACAATGTCAGGTGATTAAAAAAAGTGCCAGTCCTGAGGCTTGGCCTTGGCCTGAGCACTGTCCCGGCTTCTTTGCTCAAGGCTGACACCCTACCGCTTGAGCCACAGCGCCACTTCCGGCTTTTTCTGTGCATGTGGTGCTGAGGAATCGAACCCAGGGCTTCATGCATGCGAGGCGAGCGCTGTACCACTAACCCACATTCCCGGCCCAGGTTATTAAAATTATTAAACACAAAAGAAGAACTTTCAGCTGGGCACCAGTGGCTCACGCTTGTCATCCTAGCTGCTCAGGAGGCTGAGATCTGAGGATTGTGGTTCAAAGCCAGCCCAGGCAGGAAAGTCCATGAGACTCTTCTTAACCACTGGAAAACTGGAAGCGGTGCTGTGGCTCAAAGACACAGAGCACTAGCCTTGAGCAAAAGGAGCTCAGGGACAGCACCCAGGCCCCGAGTTCAAGCCCCAGGACTCACCAAACAAAAAAGGAAGAAAGTATAAATGCCTCTGGTCCCCAGTGACAGCACATGGCAGCGGCGGCCTCTGCAGGATCTGCTGTGCTTTGGGAGAGCGACAGGGAGGTGGCAGCAGGGTGCGTCTGGCAGGCTCACCTCATCCCTGGCATCCGGCTGAGGCGGAGTCGACAGAAGCCAGGACTCCCGAGTCCTTCCCTGCCAGGCTCGGCCCCGCCCTGCCCCGCCCAGCCACGCACTGCCCCACCCCACCCTGCCCCGCCACCCATGACATCCCCACCACGCTCTGCCCCACCCAGCCATGCCCTGTCCCACCACAACCTGCCCTGCCCCCGCCCTACCCAGCCATCCCCACCACGCCCTGCCCCACCCAGCCATGCCCCACCACACCCTGCCTCACCCAGCCATGCCATCCCCACCACGCCCTGCCCCACCCAGCCATGCCCAACCACGCCCTACCCCCACCCCTGCCATCCCCACCACGCCCTGCCCCGCCCAGCCATGCCCTACCACGCCCTGCCTCACTCAGCCATGCCCCACCACGCCCTACACCCAGCCCTGCCATCCCCGCCACGCCCTGCCCCGCCCAGCCATGCCCCACCACGCCCTACCTCCAGCCCTGCCATCCACACCACGCCTTGCCCCACCCAGCCATGCCTCACCACTACCTACCCCCAGCCCTACCATCCACACCACGCCCTGCCCCACCCAGCCATGCCCCACCACGCCCTACCCCCAGCCCTGCCATCCCCACCACGCCCTGCCCCGCCCAGCCATGCCCTACCACGCCCTGCCTCAGCCATGCCCCACCACGCCCTACCCCCAGCCTTGCCATCCCCGCCACACCCGGCCCCGCCCAGCCATGCCCCACCCCGTCCTACCCCAAGCCCTACCATCCACACCACGCCCTGCCCCGCCCAGCCATGCCCCACCACGCCCTACCCCCAGCCCTGCCATCCCCACCACGCCCTGCCCCGCCCAGCCATGCCCCACCACGCCCTACCCCCAGCCCTGCCATCCCCACCACGCCCTGCACCGCCCAGCCATGCCCCACCCCGCCCGACACCCAGCCCTACCATCCACACCACGCCCTGCCCCGCCCAGCCATGCCCCACCAGGCCCTACCCCCAGCCCTGCCATCCCCGCCATGCCCTGCCCCGCCCAGCCATGCCCCACCACGCCCTACCCCCAGCCCTGCCATCCCTACCACGCCCTGCCCCACTCAGCCATGCCCCACCACGCCCTACCCCCAGCCATGCCATCCCCGCCATGCCCTGCCCCACCCAGCCATGCCCCACCACGCCCGACCCCCAGCCCTGCCATGACCCACCACGCCCTGCCCCCACTCAGCCATGCCCCACCACGCCCTACCCCCAGCCCTGCCATCCACACCACACCCTGCCCCGCCCAGCCATGCCCCACCACACCCTACCCCCAGCCCTGCCATCCCCGCCACGCCCTGCCCCACCCAGCCCTGCCATCCACACCACACCCTGCCCCGCCCAGCCATGCCCCACCACGCCCTACCCCCAGCCCTGCCATCCACACCACACCCTGCCCCACCCAGTCATGCCCCACCACGCCCTACCCCCAGCCCTGCCATCCACACCACACCCTGCCCCACCCAGTCATGCCCCACCACGCCCTACCCCCAGCCCTGCCATCCCCACCATGCCCTGCCCCACCCAGCCATGCCCCACCACGCCCTACCCCCAGCCCTGCCATCCACACCACACCCTGCCCCACCCAGTCATGCCCCACCACGCCCTACCCCCAGCCCTGCCATCCCCACCATGCCCTGCCCCACCCAGCCATGCCCCACCACGCCCTACCCCCAGCCCTGCCATCCACACCACGCCCTGACCCACCCAGCCATGCCTCACCACTACCTACCCCCAGCCCTGCCATCCACACCACGCCCTGACCCACCCAGCCATGCCACGCCCTGCCTCACTCAGCCATGCCCCGCCACACCCTGCCCCACCCAGCCATGCCATCCCCGCCACGCCCTGCCTCATCCAGCCATGCCATCCCTGCCACTCGCTGCCCCACCACCCCGACTTGCCCCACCCAGCCATGCCATGCCCCACCACACCCTGCCCAAGCCCTGCCATCCTCATCACACCCTGACCCAGCCATGAACTGCCCCGCCATGCCCTGCCACACCCAGCCCTGCCATCCATGCCACACCCTGCCCGACCCGGCCCTGTTCCACCAACCACTGCCCTGCCCCACCACGCCCTGCCATCCCCGCCACGCCCTGTGCCACCCAGCCCTGCCATCCCCGCCACACCCTGCCCCTCCCTGCCCTGCCCCTCCACGCCCTGCCCTGCCACACCACGCCCTGCCCCACCCAGCCCTGCCCTGCCCCACCCAACCCTGCCCTGCCCCACCACGCCCTGCTCTACCACGCCCTGCTCTGTGCCCCCTCCAGTTCTGCCCTGTGTGTTGGCCACTGGACAGCCTCAGGCTTGGTTCTGAGACCTGTGGGGTGTGGGAACCTGGAAGCACCGCCCTGGGCCTGGAATTGCTTCCCAAGGGTGGAAGTGAGGCTCTACACTCGGAATGCTGCCTTGCCAGGTCCTTCTATTTTTTTAAATCCTGGGGATGAAACCCAAAGGCCCAGCAGGGCAGGGGTGTGCCGGTCACGGGGTGTGCCACCCAGCAGGGCAGGGGTGTGCCGGTCACGGGGTGTGCCACCCAGCAGGGCAGGGGTGTGCCGGTCACGGGGTGTGCCACCCAGCAGGGCAGGGGTGTGCTGGTCACGGGGTACACCAACCCAACTGGCCCAAAGTGTTTGCTTTTAAACCTTTTCATTTATTTGCTTCCATTCCCCTAATGCCTTCCCACCCCGCCCCCCAACTGACTGGACACCGTGGAATGGGCTCGTGTGTATTTGTGGGCTCCTGCCTGCCTGTGGGATCCTGCATATTTGTGGGCTCCTGTGTATCTGTGGGTTTATTGCATCTGTGGGCTCATACACATCTGTGGTCTCGAGGGGCTGGGATGCTCATGCGTGCCTTTGGTCTCGTGTGCACCCGTGGTCTCGTGCGTGCCCGTGGTCTTGTGTGTACCCGTGGTCTCGTGCGTGCCCGTGGTCTCGTGCGTGCCCGTGGTCTCGTGTGTACCCGTGGTCTCGTGCGTGCCCATGGGCTCGTGTGTACCTTTGGGCTTGTGCGTACCTGTGGGCTTGTGCACACCTGTGGTCTCATGTGCACCCGTGGGCTCGTGTGTACCTGTGGGCTCGTGCGTGCCTGTGGTCTTGTGTGTACCTTTGTGCTTGTGCGTACCCGTGGGCTCGTGCGCACCTGTGGGCGCACCTGTGGTCTCGTGTGCACCCGTGGTCTAGTGCGTACCCGTGGGCTTGTGCATACTCGTGGTCTTGTGCGTACTCGTGGTCTTGTGCATGCCTGTGGTCTCGTGTGTACCTTTGTGCTTGTGCGTACCCGTGGGCTCGTGCGCACCTGTGGGCGCACCTGTGGTCTCGTGTGCACCCGTGGGCTTGTGCATACTCGTGGTCTTGTGCGTACTCGTGGTCTTGTGCATGCCTGTGGTCTCGTGTGTACCCGTGGTCTTGTGCACACCTGTGGGGGCACCCATGGGCTCATGTGCACCCATGGTCTCGTGTGTACCTGTGGGCTCGTGCACGCCTGTGGTCTCGTGCGTACCTTTGGGCTCATGTGTACCCGTGGTCTCGTGTGCACCTGTGGGCGCACCCGTGGTCCCGTGTGTACCTGTGGGCTCGTGCGCATCTGTTGGTGCCTACCCTTCCTCATGGCCACAGCGTTTGTCACTCTGTTGTCTCATTTCTGTTTCTTACGTTTGCTCTGTTTGGCCAGGGATGGAACCCAGGGCCTCACTCACGCTGTGCAGCACACTGGACGGCCCAGCCCCCCGAGTATTTCCCTGGTGACCCGCGAGGCCCGCCCCGCAGGCATGCTTCCTGGTGCTGACAGCCTCTTCCCTGTCCCTCTGTTCGTACGGCTCCATTTACCTTCGAGTGTTTTGTGTTAACTCTCAGTTGAATGGCTGGCTTGAGTCACACTCAGTGCGTTTCGGTGAATTGATGTGAACCTGAAGAGACGCGTGCAGGGCCCTTTCTGGGCCTCCGCCCTGAGGCCTGGAGCCGGGGAATGGGCTCGCGGAAGTTCCAGCTGCTGCTGACGGCTGTCCACGACGGCCATGCGGGCCGCACAGGAAATCAGAGCGAAGGCCCCGTGTGCCAGGACACACTGGGAGAGGGGACCTGGGAAAAGCCAGCATGAAAATTATCTGACAGGTTGAGGGACCAGCCGTCAGTGCCGCAGAGAAATAAAAGAAAGGGCGCGCGGGGAGCCGGCGGGCCTGGGCGTGCCGCGTGCGTGCCGCGTGCGTGCCGCGTGCGTGCCGCGTGCGTGCCGCGTGCTTGCCGCATGTTCTGGGTCAGCTGTGGCCCCGGTTCTGTCTCCCATAACTTCCTCACACGCATCTGCTGTGCGTTTCCTCAGTGGGCTTGAGTCCGCTCTTAAGCCTGTGGTGCGCCCGGCCTTTCACAAGACCAGAAGGACGAGGGGAGCACCAGCCCCCGCTCACGGCTCCGCCTCGGGTGGGGACGGAGCGGAGCCGCCTGAGGACGAGGGGAGCACCAGCCTCTGCTCAGGGCTCCGCCTCGGGTGGGGACGGAGCGGAGCCGCCTGAGGACGAGGGGAGCACCAGCCCCCGCTCACGGCTCCGCCTCGGGTGGGGACGGAGCGGAGCCGCCTGAGGACGAGGGGAGCACCAGCCCCCGCTCACGGCTCCGCCTCGGGTGGGGACGGAGAGGAGCCGCCTGAGGACGAGGGGAGCACCAGACCCCGCTCACGGCTCCGCCTCGGGTGGGGACGGAGCGGAGCCGCCTGAGGACGAGGGGAGCACCAGCCTCTGCTCAGGGCTCCGCCTCGGGTGGGGACGGAGCGGAGCCGCCTGAGGACGAGGGGAGCACCAGCCCCCGCTCAGGGCTCCGCCTCGGGTGGGGACGGAGCGGAGCCGCCTGAGGACATGCGGGGTTTCCTTCCCAGGGGTGCTTGGGCAGCTGGTCTCTTAGGAGATGAAAAGAAATCAGCTGAGTTTGTAAGCCTTCACCGCTCGAATGAGGAGAGGAGGGGGGCTGTCTCTGGGGGGACGTTCTTGCAGGTCTTTGCCAGGCCCCTGTCATCGTCTTCCGGGCTCTGTTGGAGCGTGAGGGCCACGTCACAGGTGCTTGGAACACTGGAGCAGAGGTGTGTGGTGTGAACTGAGCCATGGCCACAAGCCCAGCATGGGGCCCAGGCCAATCATTCCCACACTTGGGAAACCAAGGCAGGAGGATTGTGAGTTCTGGTCGGGCCAGCCTATTCTGCTTAGGCCCTGTCTCAAAAAAAAAAAAAAAGTTCTAGAAGGCAGGGTGCCTTCAGGCCAGGAATTTTAGGGTGTCTTCTTTGTAACAATGCCTCATTACAGGGGATGGAGCCAGGGGGACCCAGAAGTCCGGCCCTGAACAGAGCTTTGCGACCACCCTTCTTGTCACTCACCCTGGTCCCAGCCTCAGAAAGCCTGGCTGGGTCACAGAGAGAGGTGGAGTTCAGGCTGCAATCCGAATCCCAATTACTGAGACCTGAGGATCAAGGTTCAAAGCTGGCCTGGGCAGACATTTCTAGGAGACTCATCTCCAATTAACCAGCAAAAAGCATATAGTGGAGCTATAGCTCAAATGGTGGAGCACTAGCTTGAGCTAAGGAAGATTGCTAAGACTTGAGCTCAAGCCCCATGACTGGCACAGAGAAGGAGAAGGAGGAGGAGGAGGAGAAGGGTAAGGGAAATGGGAAGAAGAGGAGGAGGGGGAGGAGGGGGAGGAGGAGGAGGAGAAGGAGGAAGAAGCAAAAGGTAAAGACATTGCTGCTGTGAAGCCAGCCTCTCCTCAGTTGGATTAAATGAGCTGCCCCACAGCAAGCCTCGGGGCTGAGCCAGCACCCTCCCACCCAATGGCTCCAGCCTCCGTCCACCATGAAGCCCGTGTTTGTGAGTGAGAACCCAGTCCCCAGGCCTGGGGGAAGGTGTGGTTTCCACCTGAAGCCACCAGTGCCTTCCACCCCCCAGCTAGGAATGGGCAAGGGAGGCCTGCAAAGGCCCCGCACAAGGCCCCTGGCGGGCAGGCGCTCCTGCTCGTGAGTGTCAGGACTTCTTCATGTGTCCCTTGTGCATCGTGTTCTAGTAACAAGCCATTTCTTTTTCTTCTTGTCGATTGTAGGGCTTGAACTCGGGGCCTGGGCACTGTCCCTGAGCTCTTTTACTCAAAACCAATGCTCTACCACCTTGAGCTACAATGACATTCTGGTTTTGGTTTTTGTGGTTTTGTTTTTTTGTTTTTTGTTTTTTTGCCAGTCCTTGGCCTTGGACTCAGGGCCTGAGCACTGTCCCTGGCTTCTTCCAGTTCAAGGCTAGCACTCTGCCACTTGAGCCACAGCACCGCTTCTGGCCGTTCTCTGTATATGTGGTGCTGGGGAATCGAACCTAGGGCCTCGTGTATCCGAGGCAGGCACTCTTGCCACTAGGCTATATCCCCAGCCCCTTGTTTTTGTTTTGCCAGTCCTGGGATTTGAACTCAGGGCCTGAGCACTGTCCCTGGCTTCTTTTGCTCAAGGCTAGCACTCTGCCACTTGAGCCACAGCGCCACTTCTAGCTTTTTCTGTTTATGTGGTGCTCAGGAATCGAACCCAGGGCTTCATGTATACCAGGCAAGCACTCTACCACTAGGCCATATTCCCAGCCCACTTCTGTTTTTTTGCGTGGTTAATTGGAGATAAGAGTCTCCTGGGCACTTTCCTGACGGGCTGGCTTCAAACCACGGTCCTCAGGTCTCAGCCTCCCCAGCAGCTAGGATTACAGGTGTGGGCCACCAGTGCTCAGCTCACTATTTTTATTAATATGAATAATGTTGGACCCAGGGCCCACATGTGAAGCAAGCACTCTATCTCTGAGCCACATTCCTAGTCCCACGTGAGTTCTGTTATCAAAGGGACATTGAGCATCTGGGGTCCTGTGCTCTAGGCACGCCCTCCCCACCCTCCTCCCCACTCGTCCCCCACCCCTCCTGACAGGACCGTGGTCGTGTGCCCCTCTGTCCCTGTAAGCGTATTGGGGTTCTTTTAAAACATGAACATAAGGGTGACGTACAGAGGGGTTGCAGTGACACGAGTCGGGGCGCTAGGGCGTGTCGCTTGGGGCACAGTCACCCTCCCTCGCCCTCCCAGGCTCTCCCTCCCGTCCCTGCCCACAGTTGTGTAGTTCATTTTCCACACAGTGTCTCGTGAGTGCCACGCTGCGTTTGCTCACCCTTGGTCCCCCCCCTTCCCACGCCGCCCCTTACCTGCCCAGAGACAGGCAGGCAGACAGGACAAAAGAAAGGGGAACAGAAACAGCAGCCAAGGAAAAGCCTCCTTCCCTTCCCGCAGTTCTTTTTGGCAAATGTTATTTGTGTGATCCGGTGCTCCTTTGCGCTCCTCCCTTCCGTCTCACTGTGTGTGATCCCGGTGCTCCTTTGCGCTCCTCCCTTCCGTCTCACTGTGCGTGATCCCGGTGCTCCTTTGTGCTCCTCCCTTCCGTCTCTCTGTGCGTGATCCCGGTGCGCCTATGCGCTCCTCCTTTCCGTCTCACTGTGTGTGATCCCGGTGCTCCTTTGCGCTCCTCCCTTCCGTCTCACTGTGCGTGATCCCGGTGCTCCTTTGCGCTCCTCCCTTCCGTCTCTGTGTGTGATCCGGTGCTCCTTTGCACTCCTCCCTTCCATCTCTCTGTGCGTGATCCCGGTGCGCCTATGCGCTCCTCCCTTCCGTCTCACTGTGTGTGATCCCGGTGCTCCTTTGCGCTCCTCCCTTCCATCTCACTGTGGGTGATCCCGGTGCTCCTTTGTGCTCCTCCCTTCCGTCTCACTGTGCGTGATCCCGGTGCGCCTATGCGCTCCTCCCTTCCATCTCTCTGTGTGTGATCCGGTGCTCCTTTGCGCTCCTCCCTTCCGTCTCACTGTGCGTGATCCCGGTGCTCCTTTGCGCTCCTCCCTTCCGTCTCACTGTGCGTGATCCCGGTGCTCCTTTGCGCTCCTCCCTTCCGTCTCACTGTGCGTGATCCCGGTGCGCCTATGCGCTCCTCCCTTCCGTCTCACTGTGTGTGATCCCGGTGCTCCTTTGTGCTCCTCCCTTCCGTCTCACTGTGCGTGATCCCGGTGCGCCTATGCGCTCCTCCCTTCCATCTCTCTGTGTGTGATCCGGTGCTCCTTTGCGCTCCTCCCTTCCGTCTCACTGTGCGTGATCCCGGTGCTCCTTTGCGCTCCTCCCTTCCGTCTCACTGTGCGTGATCCCGGTGCTCCTTTGCGCTCCTCCCTTCCGTCTCACTGTGCGTGATCCCGGTGCTCCTTTGCGCTCCTCCCTTCCGTCTCTCTGTGTGTGATCCCGGTGCTCCTTTGCGCTCCTCCCTTCCGTCTCACTGTGCGTGATCCCGGTGCTCCTTTGCGCTCCTCCCTTCCGTCTCACTGTGCGTGAGCACCGGTGCTCCTTTGCGCTCCTCCCTTCCGTCTCTGTGCGTGATCCCGGTGCTCCTTTGCGCTCCTCCCTTCCGTCTCTCTGTGTGTGATCCCGGTGCTCCTTTGTGCTCCTCCCTTCCGTCTCTCTGTGTGTGATCCCGGTGCTCCTTTGTGCTCCTCCCTTCCGTCTCACTGTGCGTGATCCCGGTGCTCCTTTGCGCTCCTCCCTTCCGTCTCTCTGTGCGTGAGCACCGGGAGACCTGCCGCACGGGTCCCTGCGGAGCGCCCCGACAGACGGGGGCGAGCTCACGCCCACTCTCCATCTCTGCCCGTAGACTACATTTTCCCGGACCTGACGGAGAAGGCGGCCGCTCTGGAGGACCCCGACCCCGCCCCGGGGCCGCCCGACCTCCCCTCCGCCCTGCCCAAGATGGGCCTGGCTGAGCCTTCCTGGCATCTGCCCCCGGAGGAGGAGGAAGAAGAGGAGGAGGAGGAGGAGGAGGAGGAGGAGAGGGAGCAGGAAGAAGTGAAGGAGGAGGAGGAGCAGGAGGAGGAGCTGCTCCCCGTGAGCGGCTCCCAGGAAGAGGCCCCCAGGCCGGCCGGCGCCATTTCCCCCAGCACCGCCAGCCCCAGTCAGGAGGATTCTGAGGACCCGGCCGCCTCAGGCGTGGACGTGGGGAGCACTGTGCGGCCCGGCTCCGTGCCGTCCTCGGTCGCCCCAAGTTCAGGGACCCCGGAGGGTCAGGACGTCGGCAGCCTGGAGGCCCGGGGCCCGGCGCTGCCCACCGCCGGGCTGGCAGTAGAGCTCCAGGTGCCCCGGGAAGCGAGCACCCGGGCGGCGGCGGGGGCCACTGGGCGGGCTGGCGACCCGTCCCGGCCGTCCCCCACGAGAGCCCAGGCTCCCCACCAGGGCCCCCTCCACCCGAAGACTTCCGCCTCCTCCCCCCCCGCCCCCCAAGACGCGGGCCCTACATCTTCCTCCACTACCTTGCGGCAAGGGGACCCCAGCCAGCCACCCTGGGAGGGGCAGGCCGCCCCGGCACCCTCCGGCGCGCCCTGGAACTCCGCCCAGGTAAGCTCAAGGCCCCAGCGGCGCCCCCCCCCCCGCCCTAGCCTTTCTCTTTCATGCCTGGCTGGGGGGGGGCAGCAGGAGCAGGGCCGCCCTGCTGGGGGGCAGAGAGGCCCAGGACGCCTGCTCAGCGCCCTGCTGAGGCTGTTCCTCCATGCTGGCCTGCAGAGCCCGGAGAAGGCTTTGTTCAGGTTCCATTGCACACCGGGCCCCCTCCACACTCACAGAGCAGGAGCTTGGCGGCACCCTCCCCACCCTGCAGCACGCGCTCACACTCACACACACAGTCAGTGTGCACCGGAAGGGGAGGGCAGGGAAGGAGAGACCCCAGATCATCAGCCCGTGTGCCTGGCCACAGAACAGCAGACCAGTCCTCTGGAGCCTGGGTGGTGGACAGTTCCCAATCCCTGGGTGCCATGCTTGGACTTCCTTCTCTTCTCACTCTTCTGCCTCTGCCTTGGAGAAAGACACTAACGTCCCAGCTACGATGGGCAGAGACCAGGAGGATAATGGTTCCGATAGCTGACGTTAGTGAGACCTCCCTAACTCAGTTAATAAGCCAGGTACAGAGATGAGCTCCTGTGACCCCAGTACAAAGAGGAACTAGGGAGTGGGGTCAGGATCTGAAGTTGGCTGGGGCAACATGCTCCGTACCTTGAATTCAGACCCCAGCACCACCTCCCCCCCCCAAACCAGACACAGGTCTGCAGCCTTGTGCTGTGCTTAGTGCTGCGTAGAGGGCCCTGCGCCCCGTCTGCTCTGCGTCTCACCCGATGCTGCCATGCCGCGGTGCTGCGGTGCTGCGGTGCTGCTCCGGGTCCAGCTCCGGGAGGGAGGGAGGGAGGGAGGGAGGGAGGGAGGGAGGGAGGGAGGGAGGCGGCCCCCCCCCCCGGGCTCCAGTGGGAGGGCGCGTCTCCTCAGCGCCTCCTGTTTCCTGCACAGGTGATCTGCAAGGACTGGAGCAACCTGGCTGGGAAGAGCTACGTGGTTCTGAACATGACCGAGAACATAGACTGTGTGAGTGCCTGGAGACGGATGGGGAGGCGGGGCTGAGTGGCCAGACGGCCAGGCATGGGCCGCACGCACCTGCTCCAGAGACAGCGCTCCCTCAGCCTTCCAGAAGCTCATTCCTCCCTCCCTCCTTCCTTCTCTTCCTACGTCCCTCCCTCCCCCTTCCCTCCCTCCCTCCTTCCTTCCTCCCTCCCTTTCCCCTTCATTCCCTCCTTCCTTCCTTTTCTCCTTCCCTTCCTTCCTCTCCTTCCCTCTTTTCTATCATTCCCTTCTTCCTCCCCTCCCTCTTTCCCTTCTTCTCTCCCTTCCTTCCTTCCCTCCCTCTTTCCTTCCCTCTTTCCCTCCCTTCTTCTCCCTTCTTTCCTTCCCTTCTTCCTTCCTTTTCTCCTTCCCTTCCTTGCCTCCTCTCTCTCCTTCCCTCCTTCCTTCCTTTCCATCATTCCCTCCTTCCTTCCCTCTCTTTCCCTTCTTCCCCTCCCTCTTTCCTTCCTTACCTCCCTCTCTCTTTCCCTCCCTCCTTTCCTCCTTTCTCCCTCCCTCCCTCCCTTCCTTCCTTCCTTCCTTTCTTCCTCCCTTCCTTCCCTTCTTCCTCCCTTCCTTCTTTCCTTCCCTCCTTCCTTCCTCCTTCCTTCTCTCCCAGTACTCAGAGCTGTGTGCTCTCTGGTCTCAGCAGTTTGGACCTCTCGGCTGTCTCTCGGGTAATGTCCTCCCTCTCTGGTTATGAGTCTCTATGTTTTAAGGCAAAGTCTTGGTATGGTGTTTAGGCTCAGGCTGGCCTGGGACCCTTGGCTCAAGTAATGCCTCTGCTTTAGCCTCTTGCGTTCTGCATCCCCATGTCCAATGGAGTCTTTTTACAAAGCTATTTTCACACGCAGTGCAGTAATGCACCCCAGGCACTCAGAAGGATGAGGCGGTGGGATCACGAGTTCAAAGCCAGTCTGGGCTACACAGACCCTTTCTCAAAAGACCAAAATTGGGGGCTGGGAATGTGGCTTAGTGGTAGAGTGCTCGCTTACTATGCATGAAATCCCGGGTTCGATTCCTCAGCTCCACAGAAACAGAAAATGCCACAAGTGGCTCAAGTGGCAGAGTGCTAGCCTTGAGCAAAAAGAAGCCAGGGACGGTGCTCAGGCCCTGAGTTCAAGCCCCAGGATGGTCAAAAACAAAAAAAAAGACCAAGCGTTGTGTTCCCGCGTGTGAGTTACTTGCCCCACCGTGTGGTTTGGCCTCCGTGTCCCGCGTGCGGCCCCTGCGCTGCCTGCCAGTGTCAGTTCACAGCCAGGAGAGCCGTCCCGAGGCCGGCGGAGCCCGTGTCGGCCCACACGGCGTGCCCTCTGGGCTTGGGGATTTCTCCGTGGCTCCCGTCTTCCCTCCTGCGGGGGCTGGGCCCTGGAAAGAAGCCTGTCCACGGCGGGGGGCGGGGGAGGACGAGCTGGAGGTGGGTCGGTGGCTCACGTGGACATGTGCAGGATGCCGGCACCGGTTCGCGCCCACGGCAGCCTGGCCTGTCCCCACAGCTGTGTCCTGCTGTCCTCGAGCTCCCAGGCCCTCTGACGTGGCCTGTGCTGTGGACGTAGGGCCTCACGCCGGGTCGCGGGCCCTCTGCTCCTTGACGGCGCCTCCGGCCCTCCTCACCCTCTTGGATAAGCAGCCAGAACGGCTGAAGCTCTGGCCCAACATGAGCAAGGCCCAGATTCAGCCACCCGCATTGGGGGGACAATAAGAGGGCAGGGAAGCTCGACAGCCAGGTTCCTGCTGGGGAAAAGATTGGTTGCCAGCCACGTCCCCGGAGAGGATGGGGCCCGCAAAGACTTTCTGCTTATTCTGATGTTCCCACCCCTCTCCCGAAGGTGCACCCGGCTCCCCCCATTCCAGCTGCTAAGCGGGAGATGATTGGGACTCTTCTTGACTTTCCTGCAGTCCCGCTGTGCAGCTGGCGTGGTCCTGCACTACCCCTGTCCCCCCGGGCAGCTGGTGTGGTCCTGTGGTTCCCCCCGCCCCGTGGCTGGCGTAGTCCTGTGGTTCTTCCCCCCAGGCTGGTGTGGTCCTGTGGTTCCCCGCCAGGCTGGCATGGTCCTGTGGTTCCCCCCAGGCTGGCATGGTCCTGTGGTCCCTGCCCCCAGGCTGGTGTGGTCCTGCGGTCCCCACCCCTCCCCGGGTGGCTGTGTGGTCCTGTGGTTTCCCCCCTCGTGGCTGGTGTGGTCCTGTGGTTCACCACCTCCCCCGGGGCTGGTGTGGTCCTGTGGTTCCCCCCAGGCTGGCATGGTCCTGTGGTCCCTGCCCCCAGGCTGGCGTGGTCCTGTGGTTCCCCCCAGGCTGGCGTGGTCCTGTGGTCCCTGCCCCCAGGCTGGCGTGGTCCTGTGGTCCCCCCAGGCTGGCGTGGTCCTGTGGTCCCTGTCCCCAGGCTGGCATGATCCTGTGGTTCCCCCCCAGGCTGGCGTGGTCCTGTGGTCCCTGCCCCCAGGCTGGCGTGGTCCTGTGGTCCCTGCCCCCAGGCTGGCGTGGTCCTGTGGTCCCTGCCCCCAGGCTGGCATGGTCCTGTGGTTCCCCCCCAGGCTGGCGTGGTCCTGTGGTCCCTGCCCCCAGGCTGGCATGGTCCTGTGGTTCCTCCCCCAGGCTGGCGTGGTCCTGTGGTCCCTGCCCCCAGGCTGGCATGGTCCTGTGGTTCCTCCCCCAGGCTGGCCTGGTCCTGTGGTTCCCCCCCCCCCCCCGGGTGGCTGTGTGGTCCTGTGGTTTCCCCCCAGGCTGGTGTGGTCTTGTGGTTCCCCCCCCCCCCAGTGGCTGTGTGGTCCTGCGGTCCCCCTGGGCGGCTGCCTGAACTAGAAAGGATGACCTTAGTGCGGCTCTTCCCCGAGGCCCCGTGGGTATTAAAATGCACTTACTCTGTTTGCCCTGCTCTTGTCTTCTGTGCTCATCTCATTTAATGCCCAACCTCTTGGCTGTAGCCATCACCACTGTTTTCAAGGCTAGCTCTATATACTAAAAAAACAAACATTACCACCTAACCACTTGTAACTAAGTATATTCCTGTTGGTATGAAACAGGTCTCTAGAGTTTTTCTGTCCTTGAAACTCTGTATCCGTTAGCAAGGCCTTCCCCCCCAGCCCCTCCTCCCAGCCCCTGGCCACTGGGTGACTTTGTTTCTGTAACTTTTACTATGCTATCTCATACCAGTGTGATCGTACATATTTGCCATTCTGTGTCTGCTTCTTCCCACTGCATAACATCCTCATCTCTGTTGTTGTTAGCTGGCCTCAGTTTCCTTCTTCCCCAAGGCCCGAGGAGACAGCCTTTGCTCTGCCATTCCTTTGGTGGCAGCTGTTTGAGCCTCCCGTGTTTTCAGTTCTTCGGAGAGACCGGGCTGTTCAGTCATGGCTCTCCTGCAGAAGCCTCCATCCTGGCTTCCATTTCCACAGCGCGCGGGGCTCTGGTTCCTGCACACCCTCCCTCCCACTGTTCTTAAATGAAGGCTGTCCCCACCCCTGTGCGGTGATAAAGCGAGCTCCAAGAGGTGGCGTCTCCCGGTGTCCTCCGCCCAGCTGTCCCCAAAGGGAGGCCTGGGGAGCAGCAGTCACTAACATGTTTAATCCACGGGCATCACTGATGGCCACTGCTCCACCCGCGGGATCGTGATCGCGTCACTGATGGCCACTGCTCCACCCGCGGGATCGTGATCGAGCGTCACTGATGGCCAGTGCTCCATCCACATGATCGTGATTGAGCGTCACTGATGGCCAGTGCTCCACCGCGGGATCGTGATTGAGCGTCACTGATGGCCAGTGCTCCACCCGCGGGATCGAGCGTCACTGATGGCCAGTGCTCCACCCACGTGATCATGATCGAGTGTCACTGATGGCCAGTGCTCCATCCACGGGATCGTGATCGAGCATCACTGATGGCCAGTGCTCCACCCACGGGATCGAGTGTCACTGATGGCCAGTGCTCCACCCACGGGATCGAGCGTCACTGATGGCCAGTGCTCCACCCGCGGGATAGTGATCGAGCGTCACTGATGGCCAGTGCTCCACCCGCGGGATCGAGCGTCACTGATGGCCAGTGCTCCATCCACGTGATCGTGATCGAGCGTCACTGATGGCCAGTGCTCCACCCGCGGGATCGAGCGTCACTGATGGCCAGTGCTCCACCCGCGGGATCGAGCGTCACTGATGGCCAGTGCTCCATCCACGTGATCGTGATCGAGTGTCACTGATGGCTAGTGCTCCATCCACGTGATCGAGCGTCACTGATGGCCAGTGCTCCACCCGCGGGATCGAGCGTCACTGATGGCCACTGCTCCACCCGCGGGATCGAGCGTCACTGATGGCCAGTGCTCCACCCACGGGATCGAGCGTCACTGATGGCCAGTGCTCCACCCGCGGGATCGGGACCGAGCATCACTGATGGCCAGTGCTCCACCCGCGGGATCGTGATCGAGCGTCACTGATGGCCAGTGCTCCACCCGCGGGATCGAGCGTCACTGATGGCCAGTGCTCCACCCGCGGGATCGAGCGTCACTGATGGCCAGTGCTCCACTCACATGATCGAGCGTCACTGATGGCCAGTGCTCCACCCGCGGGATCGAGCGTCACTGATGGCCAGTGCTCCATCCACGTGATCGTGATCGAGTGTCACTGATGGCTAGTGCTCCATCCACGTGATCAAGCGTCACTGATGGCCAGTGCTCCACCCGCGGGATCGAGCGTCACTGATGGCCAGTGCTCCACCCGCGGGATCGAGCGTCACTGATGGCCACTGCTCCACCCGCGGGATCGAGCGTCACTGATGGCCAGTGCTCCACCCACGGGATCGAGCGTCACTGATGGCCAGTGCTCCACCCGCGGGATCGGGACCGAGCATCACTGATGGCCAGTGCTCCACCCGCGGGATCGTGATCGAGCGTCACTGATGGCCAGTGCTCCACCCGCGGGATCGAGCGTCACTGATGGCCAGTGCTCCACCCGCGGGATCGAGCGTCACTGATGGCCAGTGCTCCACTCACATGATCGAGCGTCACTGATGGCCAGTGCTCCACCCGCGGGATCGAGCGTCACTGATGGCCAGTGCTCCACCCGCGGGATCGGGACCGAGCATCACTGATGGCCAGTGCTCCACCCGCGGGATCGTGATCGAGCGTCACTGATGGCCAGTGCTCCACCCGCGGGATCGAGCGTCACTGATGGCCAGTGCTCCACTCACATGATCGAGCGTCACTGATGGCCAGTGCTCCACCCGCGGGATCGAGCGTCACTGATGGCCAGTGCTCCACCCGTGGGATCGAGCGTCACTGATGGCCAGTGCTCCACCCATGTGATCAAGCGTCACTGATGGCCAGTGCTCCATCCACGTGATTGTGATTGAGCGTCACTGATGGCCAGTGCTCCACCTGCGGGATCGAGCGTCACTGATGGCCACTGCTCCACCCACGTGATTGGGATCGAGCGTCACTGATGGCCAGTGCTCCATCCACGGGATCGAGCGTCACTGATGGCCAGTGCTCCACCCACGTGATCGGGATCGAGTGTCACTGATGGCCAGTGCTCCACCCGCGGGATCGAGCGTCACTGATGGCCAGTGCTCCATCCACGTGATCGTGATCGAGTGTCACTGATGGCTAGTGCTCCATCCACGTGATCGAGCGTCACTGATGGCCAGTGCTCCACCCGCGGGATCGAGCGTCACTGATGGCCAGTGCTCCACCCACGGGATCGAGTGTCACTGATGGCCAGTGCTCCACCCGCGGGATCGAGCGTCACTGATGGCCAGTGCTCCACCCGCGGGATCGAGTGTCACTGATGGCCAGTGCTCCATCCACGGCCGATCCCCAGTCATTAGCAGCAGTGCTGAAGCTGCTTTGTGAATAGATGAGTGTTTTGGCGTAGATGCCTTTTCCCAGCTGCAGTCCTGCCTTCTTCCTGCTGTGTGTCCACGGGGGGTGGCTGTGTGGGCTGTGACGGAACACCTGAGGTAGCTCACCTGGCTCCTGGCTTCCGGAAGTCCCCAGGGCACCTGAGGTAGCGCTTGAGGCTCACCTGGCTCCTGGCTTCTGGAAGTTCCCAGGGCTTTGGCTCAGCTGCATGGGTTCTGCGGAGAGGCGGGGTGTCATGGAAGGGAGTGAGTGGCAGAGGAGGCTCACCTTGTGGAGGCTGGACGCAGAGGGCAGGGTGGGCGGGGGTCCCCATGGCCCCTCCCCGGCTGTGCACTTCTAGCAGTGCCACGTGGTGTTGGTGTGTATGCACGCACACATGTATGCACACATGCACACACACATCCTTTAGGGCTTGGACTCAGCTGGGTGCTGTCCCTGAGCTTTTCCACTCAGGGCTAGTTCTCCACCACTGTAGAGCCACAGCTCCACTTGCTTTGGTGGCTGAAGATACCCGCCTGGGCTGGCTTTGACCGAGATCCTCAGATTTTTTTTTTTTTTGGCCAGTCCTGGGCCTTGAACTCAGGGCCTGAGCACCATCCCTGGCTTCTTTTTGCTCAAGGCTAGCACTCTGCCACTTGAGCCACAGCGCCCCTTCTGGCCTTTTCTCTATATGTGGTGCTGAGGAATCGAACCCAGGACTTCATGTATGTGAGGCAAGCGCTCTACCACTAGGCCACATCCCAGCCCCGACCGTGATCTTCAGATCTTAGCCTCCTGAGCAGGATTACAGGCGCGAGCCGCGAGCCAGCAGTGCCCAGCTTTTTAGCACTTTCAAAATTATTTGAGAAAATCATGAAATTATCATTCCCTTTTGCTCTTCTCTGGAATGCTGGTTTGTGTAGATAACTATAACACAGTTATCGACATCAGGAAGTTAACAGGCGCAGAGTGTGTTCTAACCCACTGGCTTCATGTGCGTTTCACCAGTGTTCCAGCAGGTGCCTGGGCGGCAGCGCCCACCTTCTTGTTTGGAATCCTATGCCGTCCCCACCTTGTCTGCTGTCATCAGCTCCTCAGGCTTGGTGACGTATCTGAGGAGAACAGGAGCTCAAGAGGGAGAGATGGGGGAGGCACCAGACTCGCCAACTTCTCCTTCACCTGAGCTGGCACAGGGCTCTGGGAGGGGCCTGCGAGGAGCACGGAGCGGGGCAGGCTCAGCCCAGAGCAACGGGCTTGGAGTTCAGGAAGGCGACGGCAAACCCTTGCTCTAGAGACGCAAGGACCAGAGCCTTCGCCCCGTGCAACCAGGGGGCCTGTTGGCGGCCATTCAGTGAGAATTGCAGCGTCCACTGCAACTGTGCAGTGAGGCAGGGCTCGCCCGGGTGGGGTTCAGGTGCCAAGTGTCAGCTACGAGGGCCCAGGCCACGGACACACCCACACGAGGGCCCAGGCCACGGACACGCTCACACGAGGGCCCAGGCCACGGATACACTCACACGAAGGCCCAGGCCACGGACACGCTCACACGAGGGCCCAGGCCACGGATACACTCACACGAAGGCCCAGGCCACGGATACACTCACACGAAGGCCCAGGCCACGGACACGCTCACACGAGGCCCAGGCCACGGACACGCTCACACGAGGGCCCAGGCCACGGACACACTCACACGAAGGCCCAGGCCACGGACACGCTCACACGAGGGCCCAGACCACGGACGCGCTCACACGAGGGCCCGGGCCACGGACATGCTCACAACGAGGGCCCGGGCCATGGACGCGCTCACACAAGGGCCAAGACCACAGACACGCTCACACGAGGGCCCAGGCCACGGACGTGCTCACACGAGGGCCAGGCCACGGACACGCCCGCACGAGGGCCCAGGCCACGGACACGCCCACACGAGGGCCCAGGCCACGGACACGCTCACACGAGGGCCCAGGCCACGGACACGCTCACACAAGGGCATGAGGGCCCAGGCCACGGACACGCTCACGAGGGCCCAGGCCACGGACGCGCTCACACGAGGGCCTAGGCCATTGTCACGCTCACACACGAGGGCCCAGGCCACGGACACGCTCACACAGAGCTAGGGCCATGGTGCTCCCCTCCCCCAGCTTGGAGGTCAGCTATTTATTTCTCCAAGGAGCCTTGGTTTCCTCTAAACCAAGATCTGGGTCCAGGTGCCTGTGATCACACAGGTGTTGGCCATCTCTGAGAAGGATTTGGATCCAGATCTCTGCCCCCACCCCCCACACTCCGTCCTGCCTGAGCCCTCCTGCACCCCAACAGAGACACACAGAACTCTGATGCGGCATGGCCACGGCCAGCCAACTCCCTGGCGAGATGCGTGCTCTCTGAATGCTTATTTCTAAAGCTCTAGTCCCGTTGCCACTGACATGCGGGTCTCCAGGAACCCGCGACCGAGTCACACATTGCCCCTGGGGACCTGGGGTGTGAAGATCCAGTACCTGAGTCGCACATATACCATCCCCCCCTTGTGGTGTTTGGAGAAACTGAGGCTCAGAGGAGTAGTGATTTGCTGAGCCCACTGGGCGGACAAAGGAAGAATGGGGAAAGGCATTTCTCCTTGCACAGCGCTCAGTTTCCCCGTCACAACGTGGCCGTCACAGCCGTGGCTTCCGTGGATGGGCTCGCATGTGGTGGTGAGCAGAGTGGCGCAGTGGCGGGCAGGGCAGCCGCCGGGCCAGCACAAGCCTTGCTGGGGCCGCGTGGGCCTGGCCCGGCCCCCACCCCTGGGAGTGCACAGGCCACCGCGGCGCCCGTGGTCAGCTCTGGGCCGCAGGCGGGGGTGGCCGAGAGCCCACACGCTGGTCATCCTGGCGGCCTTCGGCGGCAGTGCGGTGACCAGCTCACCACGAGGGGCAGGAGTTCCCCCGGGCGGCCCAGGAGAGCCCAGACCCTGGCTCCGCACTCTGGGCACGGAGCAGCCGGGGGAGGCAGGCTGGGGCCTCCCGGGGCCTCCTGTGCGGTGCAGGCAGGGCCCGAGGAGCTGCTCCCGCGGGCTCCAAGGGAAGAGCGGCTGGACCCCAGCCCCGGCCCTCCCTGGCGATGCCGCACACGCGCAGAGCACATCTAAACGCTGGCCGTCACCCTCCGCCCCCTCTGCTGGCGGCCTGGCCTGCCTCCACTCTTCAGGGGGTGGAGAGCCCCGCCACGCCGCCCCCACCTTCCCACGGCCGTGGAGGCCCCCACGGCGTCCATCCCCAGCGCCCCCCCCCGCAGCCAGGCTCGGTGAGCAGTGCTCCCGCCCAGGGCGGTGCGCCCCTCGCGCCACACGGGGGGTCGCCGGTGGCCCAGGCCTTCCTCCGGCCAGAGCCGGGAGCCCCTGTGGAGGCCATCTCCACGTGTCCACATCCTGCCAAGCTCTGGCCATCTCTAGCGAGGACAGTGCCGGCGGTCTTCTGGACCTTCAGTCACTGGATTGGGTCAGGGCGGAGCCCAGTGAGGGAGAGGCCCGCGGGCCGGGCCTGAAGGGGGGGAGGCGTGGGGGCCGGCCTGGCGTAGCGGAGGCCTGGGGGCCGGGCCGGTCTGCTGCGGGCCGGGCCTGAAGGAGGGGAGGCCCGTGGGCCGGGCCTGAAGTGGGGGAGGCCTGGGGGCCGGGCCTGAAGGGGGGGTGGAGGCCCGGGGGCCGGGCCTGGCGCAGCGGAGGCCTGGGGACCAGGGCCTGAAGGGGGGGAGGCCTGGGGCCGGGCCTGAAGAGGGGGAGGCCCGCTGGCCGGGCCTGAAGGGGGGGAGGCCTGGGGGCCGGGCCTGGCGCAGCGGAGGCCCGCGGGCCGGGCCGCCTGAAGCAGGCGTCTCCCCCCAGGAGGTGTTCCGGCAGCACCGGGGCTGGCGGCTGCTGGCCCTGCTGGAGGAGGCGCTGCCCCGCCCCCGGCAGCTGGCACGTCTCCCTGAGCAAGCCCAGCGAGAAGGAGCAGCAGCTTCTCATGACGCTGGTGGGCGAGCAGGGTGAGGAGAGCAGGGGACCGGGCTGGGGGGGCGGGCTCCCAGGTTAGGGGTCTGGGCTGGGAGTGGGCGGGGGGCGCAGGGGTGGAGCGGGGGCCGCACACCGCACGGCTCACGGTCACAGGCCTCCCCGAGAGGCCCCCGGGGAGCGGGCTGTGCTGATGACGCTTGTCCCCCAGGGGTGGTGCCCACCCAGGACGTCCTCTCCATGCTGGGCAGCGTCCGCCGGAGCCTGGAGGAGGTGAGTGCTGGGAGGGGAGGAGGCTGGGACCCGCCCTCGCCACACAGTCCTCGCCCGCCGGGTCCTCACGGGGTTGGGGGGGGGGCCTCCTTACCTGCCATGGGCACAGGAGGCTGCTTTTGTTCAGTAACACACTGCTCCGCCGCGCCACGACCCTGCGGGCTCGGTGAGGCTCCTCTTGGGGGAGCCAAAGCCCAGGGAAGTGAGGCGCCCGCCTGAGACCGCCCAAGCCCAAGGCCACGCCGTGTCACCCGGAGCGAGCCCGGGCCCGGGGCACTGCCTGGGTGGCCGCCGCGGGCTCCGGATTCCGGGCTCGGGAACACGGGGGGGGGGGGGGCGCCCCGGCTGACTGCCCTGTGCTCCTCGCCCCTCTGCCCCCGCAGCCAGGCGTTTTGCCCTCGCAGGCTCTCAGTTGAGACTCACTGGGCACAAGGCATGCTGGGTCTTCAGAAGTACACCAGCAGGTCGATTCTGCATGTCGGTGGGTGATTAGCAAACACGCTGACCCTGCTAGCTTAGAAAACCAAACGGCAGGAAACGAGAGCTGGCAGCGGAGGCTTCCGCGGCCATCCCAGCTACTCAAGGCTGAGACCTGAGGACTGAGGTTAACGCCGGCCTGGGCAGGAACGGCCGTGAGACTCCAATCTCCAGCTAACCATTAAAGCCAGAGTTGGAGCTGTGGCTCAAGTGGTAGAGCACCAGCCTTGCGCAGAAGAGCTCAGGGACAGCGCCCAGGCCCTGAGTTCAAGCCCCAGGCCCGGCAGCAAAACAAACAACAAAACTAGGAGAGAATTACTGGGAATTACAAGTGGTTCAACGAAACTACAGGGAGCTAAAGCCAGGTCTTAGAAAAGGCCGCAGTATGCCGGGCCTCTGAGCCACAGCCTCCGGCACCTCGGACCCTTCTGGCCTCCCTTCTGCTGGGAGAAGGGAGTCCCCAACCCAGGCAGTCATGGCGCGGGGAGGGGAGCCAACCAGGTGTGCTGCTCCAAGCTCCCCCGTGGTGCTCCTGGACAGGGGGGGTGGCCAGGCTCGCCACAGCCAAACAAAACCAGCCCCCTCCCCCCCCCCCCGCAGGTGAGAGCTGCTTCAGGGCCTAGTTGAGGGCTGCATGCGGTGGGGGTGAGTAGGGGGGACAGGCTCTGCCCAGCTGCCCCGCCTCTGCGTGTCGGGGGCTCCTTGGAATCCACTGTGACCGGTGGCATGGCATCCGTCTCTGTGGAGCGGCCCCCAGGGGTGTGGGGATAGGTTGTCAGGCTGGGAGGGCGGGTGTCCTGGAGCCAGAGGTGTGCCCGCGCCTTCCTAACTCCTGTGCCCCAGTCCCGGTTCCCCCCCCAGCCCCAGCCCACCGCGGTGAGGCCCTCTGCTCAGGAACTGGCCCTTCCACCCTAGATCGGCATACAGAACTACTCCACCACCAGCAGCTGCCAGGCCAGGGCCGCCCAGGTGCGCGGCGACTACGGGACGCTCTTTGTGCTGCTGGTGATCATCGGCGTGGTCTGCTTCCTCGTCATCGTGCTCGGCCCTGCTCTACAACTGCTGGCAGCGCAGGCTGCCCAAGCCTCAAACACCTGGTGAGCCTGGGGGGGGCCAGGCTGGGGGGATCAAGGGTCCTCGCCTACCGCCCTGGACAGCCGCAGGGGTGAGGAGGGGCGGGGGCGGGAGCAGCCGCGGCGGCCCCGTGGGCGCGGGCCCAGCTGCCTCTCCGTCCCCGCAGTCCCATGGCGAGGAGCTTCGCTTCGTGGAGAACGGCTGCCACGACAACCCCACGCTGGACGTGGCCAGCGACAGCCAGTCGGAGATGCAGGAGAAGCAGCCCAGCCTCAACGGCGGCCCCGGGAGCTGGAGCGCGCTCATGGGGGCCAAGCGCGACCCCCGAGGACTCGGACGTGTTCGAGGAGGACACGCACCTGTGAGCGGCGCCCACGCGAGGCGGAGACGCGGCCGCAGCGCCTCGGGGCCGCGCCCGCGGGCGGCGGCGCCCCCCGCTCCGGGACTCCATTAAAGCCGCCGAGACCGCGCGGGCCTCTGCCTGATGCCTCGTTCCTGCGTCCTGCGGGGGGGAAATGGAGGGGGCCCGGGCGGTCCTCCGGGGGCGGCGGGCGGGGCCAGGGCGGCCCTCCGGGGGCGGTGGGCGGGGCCAGGGCGGCCCTGCGGGGGGCGGGGCCGGGGCGGCCCTCCGGGGGCGGTGGGCGGCCCTCCGGGGGCGGGGCCTGGTCCGCTGGGGGCGGGGCCCAGGGCGGTCCTCCGGAGGCGGTGGGCGGGCCCAGGGCGGTCCGCCGGGGGCTGTGGGCGGGGCCAGGGCAGTCCTCCGGGGGCGGCGGGAGGGTCCCAGGCGCGGTGGGCGGGGCCAGGGCGGTCCTCCGGGGGCTGTGGGCGGGGCCCAGGCGCGGTGGGCGGGCCCAGGGCGGTCCGCCGGGGGCTGTGGGCGGGGCCCAGGCGCGGTGGGCGGGCCCAGGGCGGTCCGCCGGGGGCTGTGGGCGGGGCCCAGGCGCGGCGGGCGTGGCCAGGGCGGTCCTCCGAGTCGTGGGCGTGCCGCGGCGGGCCTCCGGGGCGGGGCGGGGCAGAGCTTCGCGGTCCTCCCGGCGGCCGTTCCGCGCTCTGCGCGGGTCCTCCGGCGCCAGGCGCCGCTGCGGAGCCGGCCTGCGCGGCGCGGCCGGGAGGGGCGGGGCCGGCGCGTGTTTACATCCGCCCGGGGCTCCCGAGGTCGCTCGGCCGGGCCGAGTCTCCCGTCATGGACACCAGCGACCTGTTCGCCAGCTGCAGGAAGGGGGACGTGGGCCGCGTGCGGTGAGGACCGGCGGTGCGGGGAACGGGCGCGTGCCGGGC
>NW_025960780.1:0-24249 GCF_023159225.1 Perognathus longimembris pacificus | reverse complement strand
CGAGGGAGGAGGAGGGCGGCTTCCTGGGGCCCCATTCAGAACCACGGAGAGCTCCCGGCCAAGTCGCGGGTTCTCCCTTCCCAGGGCAGACCTGGGCCAGGCGCTGCACACCAGGGTCCTGAGCTGGTGTGACAGACAAGGCGGGGCCACCAACGGGAGGGGAGGAGAGGCGGGCCGCCCGGTCCCCCCCCCCCCCCGCCCTCCCCTCCCCCCCCCCGGGCAGCACGCCCCAGATCCGGTGCACTTTTAACCCACACAAAGTCCTGAAACGTACTCAGCCCCATGGAAGCAGCACCAAATCTACGTGTTTTCTCGAATTATTGAACTAGAAAGAAATGAAAACATCAAAATACTCTCTTTGTGCCAGCTGGAACTGAGCGGCGGCCGGTTCAGTCCGCGCGTCTCAGCCCCACTACCATGGCGGCGGTGGGGGGGAGGGGGGGAGAGGAGCCGGGCTCAGCAGGGGCCACGGGCGATTGGCAGGCGCGGTGGAGGAGGGGAGAGGCGAAGCCTGGCCTTCCTCCTCCCTCCGCCCGGTCCGCCCGGCCCAGGTCCCCCGCCTCGTCCCCGAAAGCTACCCCATCACCGGGGTCTCTGGCAGTGGCCAGACGGCAAGGAGGTGGAGTTCCGGCTCTGTGATGTGGGGGGGCGGGGGGGGCTGGCGCCGGGCACTGTGAGGGTGCCGTGGGGGGGCTGGCGCCGGGCACTGTGGGGGTGCCGTGGGGGGGCTGGCGCCGGGCACTGTGAGGGTGCCCGTGGAGGGGGCTGGCGTCGGGCACTATGGGGGTGCCCGTGGGGGGGCTGGAGCCGGGCACTGTGGGGGTGCCCGTGGAGGGGGCTGGCGTCAGGCACTGTGGGGGTGCCCGTGGGGAAGGGGGGGAGGTCGGCAGGCCTGGGCTGGAACGGCCGCGCGCAGAGGGGCTGCCGCGCCGGGCGGGTGAGGGGGGACCCGACGCCCCGCCTGCTTTGCTTGTACAGGTCCCGGCCGGCATTTCCTCTGCCAGGTCTTCACACGGGGCCTCCAGAGGCGGGCGGGGGGGGGGGGGGAAGGGCGGGCACGGCGCTTCTGCCAGGGCTCAGAGAGGCTACGAGGGCTGCCGAGCCTCAGACCCCGCCACCCCACCTCCCCCCAGCCCAGCCCAGGGCTCCTGCAGACGCCCCCCGCCTGCCCCCGCCGGGTGCAAACGTATCCACTGGCTCAATCCCGCTCGGTTCCGGGGACTGACTGCCAGTCCATGGTGCGGATGGGGAGACTGGGGCAGGAAACGGGCCCACGCTTGTGCGGGGTGGGCTCCAGCGTGGACCGCGGCCCCGCGCGGCGTCTCTGGGTGCCCGGGAGCGCGTCTACCTGTGCGCGCTGGGACACGTGGCCCAGGATGACACGGCGCTCCCCTTGCACTAGCAGGGCCCTGGGGCGGGGGGGGGGGGGGGCGCAGACAGGCTCCGTCCCCCAAACAACAATGGAAATGGACGCCCGCGGGCCCACAGCCAGGGGCGGCACTATGTGGCCTGTAGGATGGGGGGGGGGACAGTCTTGGGGGGGGCGGGACCAGGCCTAAGGCCCCTCCGCCCTGCACTGGGCCTGCTCTGGGGAGTGGGAGGAAGGTTCGAGGCCTTCGGCGGAGCACCACGGCTCAGCCAGCTGCGGCGCGGGCCGCTCGCACAATGAAAGCTAATTCCTCGGTGGTAATGAGTGGAAGAATTGCTGGCTTTTGACTCCTGGCATAATTACCACGGGACCTCTGCAGGGTAATTCACCAGATAATTACACGGTGGCGGTGGGGGTGGGCGGCTGCTCTGGAAGGTAGAGAGGTAGCATTTAATTTCGAGGGGGTTGCCTAATCCTGTAATTACTCCGTACAGGCCTGAATTCCAGCCGCTCCGTTCTCGGGGGTCGGCCTGAGCGGGCCTTTCTCCCCACGTGGAGGTCACGGGAGGGGCTGGGGGCTCGTGGGCCTCCCCAGGCTCCCGCCAGCGAGTCACCCCGTCACCCCGAGCCTTGACCTGCAGCCCGCGGGGAGGAGCGGCCCGGGCGGGGATGGGAACGGACACAGCGCGGAGGGGAGGGGGCGACGCGCCGGGGCCCGCGGCCGAGCCCGGCGGGGCTCCAGCCCTGTGCTCGCACCTCGCGCACGCGGCCTCCTCCGTCTCGAGGAGCAGGCGACGGGCCGGCCGGCGCGGGGAGGGGCCGGCGGAGCCCAGGCCGGCCCGGGAGGCTGGGGCGGGGCGGGGGATTGATGGGATCTATTTCTGTAATCAATCTGCCGTGACCCGGCTCACGGGGTTACTGCAAGATTAATGAGCGGCGGCTCCCAGGACGTTCACCCGGGCTGCGGAGTGGCGCTCCGCTCGTTACCGGGAATAAAAATGATCGGAGGAAGTCCATGGCAGAGCCGGCTGCGCCCTCAGAGCCCGGCCTGGGGCCGAGGGGCCGGGGCGAACACCGCGCGGATGGGAGGCGGGTGGCGCAGCCGGACTCCAGGGCCCCGTGTCCAGTGCTAGGGGGTCGGAGGCTGCCTTTCCCCTCCTCAGCCTCTGTGAGGGAGACGCGGAGGCCGCGCACACACGCGCGTGCACACGCGCACACGTGCACACACACGCACGCGTGCACACACACACGGCAGCGCGTGCCGAGCTGGGAAGGGCCTGTGTTCCCATCCCGCCCCGAGCCGTCAGGATTTCCCTCGCTCGGCGTCCGGTGCTCCCAGCACGAGAAGAGTAGCCGGGTCCCTTCCACCTTGCACACGGCCGGCTTGCGGGTGAGAGGCGGCGGCTCAAGCCCGCCTTCCCCGCCACACGGGACCAAGCCCAGGCCAGGAGGCTCGGGGCTGGGGCCAACCCGAGCGGGTCACAAGGCCTCGTCTTCCCCGCTCTCAGGGGCCCAGGCCCGTGCACCCCTTCAGACCCGCCCCAGCGGGAAACAGAGGACGTCAGCGTAGGCAAAAGGGATGGGGGCCGTGACTCAGTGATAGAGCGCCTGCCCAGGCTGGAAGCCCTGAGTTCAAAACCCCAGGGCCCCGCTCTGGCAAAGGCCGCTGCTCCTCTGAGAGCCGGGCTGTCCCGGCTACGCAGCCGCACACCCCTGAGCCATGAGGGCCCGGACCAGGCCGAGGCCCCTGTCCACCGACCCGGCCCCAAGCGCCCCCCACAGCCACCGCAAACACGGCGTCAGCGCAGGGGACACCCCGGCCATCTCCACCCGTGACACACGGCCCGTGGAGAGCACGGCGTCAGTGCAGGGGACACCCTGGCCATCTCCACCCGTGACACACCACGCGTGTGGAGAACACGGCGTCAGCGCAGGGGACACCCCGGCCATCTCCACCCGTGACACACGGCCCGTGGAGAGCACGGCGTCAGCGCAGGGGACACCCTGGCCATCTCCACCCGTGACACACCACGCGTGTGGAGAACACGGCGTCAGCGCAGGGGACACCCCGGCCATCTCCACCCGTGACACACCGCGCGTGTGGAGACCATGGCGTCAGCGCAGGGGACACCCCGGCCATCTCCACCCATGACGCACCGCGCGCGTGTGGAGAACACGGCGTCAGCACAGGGGACACCCCGGCCATCTCCACCGGTGACACACCGCGCGTGTGGAGACCATGGCGTCAGCGCAGGGGACACCCCGGCCATCTCCACCCGTGACGCACCGCGCGTGGAGAACACGGCGTCAGCGCAGGGGACACCCCGGCCATCTCCACCCGTGACACACCGCGCATGGAGACCGTGGCGGTGTCCCGGCTCCCCGCCGCTGGCCTGTGGTTTGTCCTCTCCAAATCGGCTTTGAAGTTGAATTCCCGCGTGAGGATGGAGACCAGGCCTCGGGGGGTCACTCTCCAGAGATGGGGCGCGTCTGCAGAGTGACCGCCCACATGATGGGGGGCCACACAGCCAGGACGGTGTCCCCAAGCTCTGCGCCCTGCTCAGCCTCACCCTCGTGACCCCCGGGTCAGCAGACCCACGTGTCAGGCCCCGCCCCGCGCTGCTCACAGGGCTGCGCACCCGCGCGCCTGGCCTCTCGGCCAGCGGCCCTGCGCCACCGCCGGGGAGGCCGCGGAGGACAGGAGCCCGGGTCAGCCCGGACCCGACGACGCCCAGGCTGCAGCCCAGAGACACCCAGCGGGCCCGGGGCAGGGTCGGCGTCAGCCGCTGCACCGCAGGGTCCTGTCCTTGGCGTGAGGGTGGGGCAGTGGCTGGACCCCGCAGCAGGGCCACAGGGGCCACGCCGGGGTGCAGGAAGCCCCCTGAAGTTCTCCCTCGGGCCTCGGTCCCCGCAGAGCCACGTCGTCCGCACCCCCCGGCCCTCGCGGACCTCGGTGCTCCCCGCCAGCTCCTCCGCCCGGCTCTGCGGCGGGCCGGGCCCTGGCAGGCGGGCGGGCCGGGCCCTTCCCGGGCTGCGGCTCTGCGCCCAGCCCGCGCTCATCAGGAGGCCCGGCGCGTGCCAGGGTGACATCTCCATTCCTGCCCAGACTTCAAAGCCTCCCGAGATCTCCTCTGTGGATTAGACATGAAACGCGGCGGAGAGGAGACGGAGGGAGGACGCAGCGGCCACTCGCAGTGCTCACGAGGCGGGGGTGGGCGCCCGGCGGGTGGACCACGGCTTGGGGTGTCGCGACCCTGGCCCCCCGGGGGCCCCGGGGCAGCTCCTGAGGCGGTGGACCGAGGCGGCGCGCCCGCAGGCCGGGCCCCACGGGAGGACGCGCGGCGAGGGCGCCGGGGCGTCGGGCAGGGCCGGTGGGCGCAGCCCGGGACGGGGCCCGGCGGCCCCAGGAGGCTCGGGGGCCCGCGGGCGCGCTGCACGGCCGCGTGTGGACGCGGGAGGCCTTCGGAGAGGCCCGGGGCCGGGCGACCGCGCGGGGAGCCCTGCGCGAGGGCCAGAGGCGAGGAGAGGGCGGGGGACCAAGGGGCAGCCGGGGACTCCACAGGCGGCCGGGAAAGCAGCCGGCGTGCGAGGCTCACCAGCCAGCTGCGGAGCCACCCCGAGGCCGGGCCCCACGCCATGAAGAGCCGCCCCGAGGCCGGGCCCCACGCCGCGCGGAGCTGCCCGCCACCCCCGAGGCCGGGATTTGGAGCTGGTCCGGGACGCGCTGGATCGACCTGCCCGGGACACCTGGCCGTTGGGGGCAGGGCAGCTGGCAAGAGGGCCAGAGCAAAGCAGGGGAGGGGCACAGGGGGCACAGGGGGCGGGGGTGGCGGGAGGGGCCCCGGGGGCACAGGGGGCGGGGGTGGCGGGAGGGGCCCCGGGGGCACAGGGGGCGGGGGTGGCGGGAGGAGCCCTGGGGGCACAGGGGGCGGGGGTGGCGGGAGGAGCCCTGGGGGCACAGGGGGCGGGGGGTGGCGGGAGGGGCCCCGGGGGCACAGGGGGCGGGGGTGGCGGGAGGAGCCCCGGGGGCACAGGGGGCGGGGGTGGCGGGAGGAGCCCTGGGGGCACAGGGGGCGGGGGTGGCGGGAGGAGCCCTGGGGGCACAGGGGGCGGGGGTGGCGGGAGGGGCCCCGGGGGCACAGGGGGCGGGGGTGGCGGGAGGAGCCCTGGGGGCACAGGGGGCGGGGGTGGCGGGAGGGGCCCGCCCCGCACTCATGGCCTCCGTCCCCGAGTGAGCGAGGCTGGCAGGGCCCCGCTGGCTGAGCCGGGAGCCCCCGCCCCCCTTTGTTCAAGACCGTCGTCTTTCGTAATTAGAAAATAAATTGCTTTTTCCTGAGCGCGGCCCGGCTCCGGCGATGGCGGGAGGAGGCGCCGGGAGCGAGGCGGCTGACAGGTGTGCGGCCCGCGTCCTATCAGCCGGGCTGGCGGAGGGCGGCGTGGCGGCGGGAGGGGCGGCGTGGCGGCGTGGCAGCGGGGAAGGGTGGCCGGGCTGGCGGAGGGGCGGCCGGGCTGGCGGAGGGGCGGCCGGGCTGTCGGAGGGGCGGCCGGGCTGGCGGAGGGGCGGCCGGGCTGGCGGAGGGGCGGCCGGGCTGGCGGAGGGGCAGCGTGGCAGCGGGGAGCCCGTGTGCCGGTGGCACCCATCCAGCAGCCGAGGACACGGCCCGCACGGCCCTGAAGGACGGGGGGGGGGGGGGACAGGGAGGCAGGGCCCTCGCCCCCCGCGGGGAGGACACGGGGGGGAGGACACGGGGGTGAGGGAGGCCAGCGCTCATGGGTCTGCAGAACTCAGTCAGCCAGTCATTCCGGGTGTGGGAGTGACGCCAGCCCGCTGCCGCCTCCGCCGCGGAAGCTTCGCCTGGAGCCAGGGCTCCGTCGCGCTGAGCACGCTCACCGTGGCCTCCGCTCCGGGGATTTCCAGTGAGAGCTCTGAGAAACACCTGGTCCTCCAGACTGCAGGTGCTGGCCCTGGAGGAGGGCCGCGCCCCTGCCCGCCCTGCACCTGGAGGAGGGCCACGCCCCTGCCCGCCCTGCACCTGGAGGAGGGCTGCGCCCAGATAGGGAAGGGGCCCCTGCCACGCCCCTGCCCGCCCTGCACCTGGAGGAGGGCCGCGCCCCTGCCCGCCCTGCACCTGGAGGAGGGCTGCGCCCCTGCCCGCCCTGCACCTGGAGGAGGGCTGCGCCCCTGCCCGCCCTGCACCTGGAGGAGGGCTGCGCCCAGATAGGGAAGGGGCCCCTGCCACGCCCCTGCCCGCCCTGCACCTGACCGTGCAACTGGGCAGTACAATGGCTGCCAAGACCTGCTGGCTCCTCCACAAGGAGTCGTGAAAGTGTGAAGAGTGCAAGAACCACGCTCGCCATATGCAAAGAGTTCCTGCAAGGCACTAAGAAGCCATGGACGCGTCAGCGGACGACACGGGAGCAGACGGATCCCTGTGGACCAAACAGGTTCCCAACCATATTAGAAGCTCATCATCGCTTGTGACAGCAAACGTCAAAAGTGCCCGTGATGCTGTTCTCGCCCGTTACACTGGCACTATCAGAGCGCTGGCTGGCCCGCCCTTGGCAGCCCACCCACAGGCACGGGGTGGTGGGCGACCGGCCGGCCAGCCCTCGGGGAGCCGTCCCCACTCCAGGTGCTTGCCATGACTGCCGGCACAAACGTGCACCTGTGCCACGCAGAGAAACTCCTGGGCTTTCCTGCAGCTGCAGCCCCCCCCCCCACAGGGATGCACCCTGGGGATCCAGCAGGACCCTAGGACTGGGGCAGACACCGCTCTTCATCTTCATAGAGGTCTGCTATGATTGGCCCAGTCATAATCCCTCATCTTCATAGAGGTCTGCTGTGATTGGCCCAGTCATAATCCCTCATCTTCATAGAGGTCTGCTGTGATTGGCCCAGTCATAATCCCTCATCTTCATAGAGGTCTGCTGTGATTGGCCCAGTCATAATCCCTCATCTTCACAGAGGTCTGCTGTGATTGGTCCAGTCATAATCCTTCATCTTCACAGAGGTCTGCTGTGATTGGCCCAGTCATAATCCTTCATCTTCATAGAGGTCTGCTGTGATTGGTCCAGTCATAATCCTTCATCTTCACAGAGGTCTGCTGTGATTGGTCCAGTCATAATCCCTCATTCTCATCAGACAGTCTTTCCTCTGCGATTGGGACGAAAGCAATCCCTCATTTGCATGACGGTCTGCTGGGATTCGTGCAGACATTCTTGCCGGGCCCTGTCTTCCTGTGGTGTGAGCTCTCTTCTCCCATCAGCTGAGAGGAGCATCCTGCTCCGTGTTGAAACATGAAGTCCCTTAGAAGACTTTTCCTGAGTGGTCTTTCCTGTGATTTCTGTGATTGCCCTAAGAGTGGGGTGAGCTGGTAACCCAAAGAGGAGTGAGGTGGTGAGCCGCGGGGGTGGGCAGCTGCTCCAACAGTGGGAAAGGCTGGGTAGCTCCAGAGAGCAGCAAGGCACAGCACAGGGGGGAGGGAGAGACAGGGCAGGGATTCTGGAGGATTCTACCTAGAAGTCTGTGAAGTGTCAAGGGAGAAAACCTGTGGGCCCTGCTCACAGGGGGAGTTGAAGGAGCTGCTGACCCCCAAGCCTGGGAGCTGGAACATCCGATGCTGGGGTCCCAGGCGCCCCAGCTCCAGCCTGCAACACCAGCTAGGATCAGGAGTCCGGGTCCCAGACGCCCTGGGCCAAGGCCGAGGTTCCCGAGGTCGGGGTGCACCCAGACCTGTAACCCCGGGCACTGCTCTTTCTAACTGCTGCTTGGAGTTGAGCACTGCGCTTGCTGCCGCGCTGCTGCCGCCGGCAATGCGAAGCCAGCCCGCCCCGTGGAAGGTTCACAGTGCTCCCTGAGCACCTCAACGAGCCCTCGGGAGAGGCCTGGGCAGGGCAGGGCAGGGCCGGGCCTGTGGGGGCCGTGGCCCTTTGCTTCCCAGCTGACCAACACAGCAACAGCACCCTGGAAACGCCCTATCGACTCCCGTGTGGCCTCTCCTCTCCACGAGGAGGGGTCCCCAGCTGCCCCCCGGGGGCCTCGGGGAGGCTGAGGGCCTGCAAGAGCACGGGTGAGAACGCCGTGTGTGCGCGCGCGTGGAGCGGGCTGCCCGGGAGGCACGGCACAGGAAGCTGGGGGCACGCCTGCTAGTGGTGAGCGCGGCATGCGGTCCCGAGCCCCAAAACAGAGGTGGAAGAGAGTGGCATCGCGCGGCAGGAAGAGCTCGCACGTGGGTGCCTGGTGAGGTCTGACGCCAGTGGGCGCCTGGGCCGGGGGGGGGGGGGGGCGCTGGGCTGCTTTGGTTGTGACCGGCAGGAGGCTGGCCCCCGGTGTCCCCTGGTGTCGGGGCGCAGGGACGGCGCGGCGCTTTCTCGGGGGGTCCTGTGAAGGCTGGGGCGCCAGGGCCCGAGGGCTGCCGGTGGATACGGCCCGGCTTTCCACGCTGGCTCTGTGGCGGCGGCGGGCGGGCGCTACCTGCCGGTGCCACAGAGCCGGCCAGCGGCTCGGTGCCCGCGGGAGACGACCCAGAGACAAAGGCCGAGGAGGGGGGGTCAGTGCTTTCCCCTGGGGGCTCCCCCTGCTCATCTAGGAGGAGGGGGTCAGTGCTTTCCCCTGGGGGCTCCCCCTGCTCATCTAGGAGGAGGGGGGGGTCAGTGCTTTCCCCTGGGGGCTCCCCCTGCTCATCTAGGAGGGGGGGTCAGTGCTTTCCCCTGGGGGCTCCCCCTGCTCATCTAGGAGGGGGGGTCAGTGCTTTCCCCTGGGGGCTCCACCTGCTCATCTAGGAGGAGGGGGGTCAGTGCTTTCCCCTGGGGGCTCCACCTGCTCATCTAGGAGGAGGGGGGGTCAGTGCTTTCCCCTGGGGGCTCCCCCTGCTCATCTAGGAGGCAGCCAACCGCCCCCCGCTCCCGGGAGACCTGCCCTTCCCTCCCACTGGCCAGCGCGAGCGGATCACAACCTCTCCACCTTCAAGGGACCCAGGACACCCACGCCGGCGGCCGGCGGCCACCAGGGGGCGGCGCAGGGAGGACGCGGCCAGGCGCCGGAGCATGGCCAGCCCAGGCCCGAACCTGAACGGCCTCCCGATGCTGGAGACGGCTTGTGCGGTCACAGGGAGGGGACCCCCCCTCCACACGCATGCACACGCACACACACACACACGCACAGAGGGCAGGGGAGGGAGGGGACCCCCCACACGCATGCACACGCACGCACACGCACGCACACACCCCACACGCACAGAGGGCAGGGGAGGGAGGGGACCCCCCACACGCACACACACGCACACACACACCCCACACGCACAGAGGGCAGGGGAGGGAGGGGACCCCCCCACACGCACACACCCCACACGCACAGAGGGCAGGGGAGGGGACTCCCCCCACACACACACACACGCACACACACACCCCACACGCACAGAGGGCAGGGGAGGGGACTCCCCCCCCCCACACACACACGCACACACACACCCCACACGCACAGAGGGCAGGGGAGGGAGCGCACCCCCCACACATACGCACACATACACACGCAGAGGGCAGGGGAGGGAGGGGACCCCCCACACACATGCACACACGCACACACACCCACACACACTCAGAGAGCAGGGGAGGGAGCGCACCCCCGCACGCACTCGGGGGACCCCGGGGAGGGAGCGCACCCCCGCACGCACTCGGGGGGCCCCGGGGAGGGAGCGCACCCCCGCACGCACTCGGGGGACCCCGGGGAGGGAGCGCACCCCCGCATGCACTCGGGGCCCCGGCAGGTGCTGGCGTGCGGTGAGCGCGCAGCCCCAGCCCACCCTCCAGGAGCAGCCGGGCTCTGTGTGTCGGATGTCCTCGTGTGGCGAGTGGGGTCCCGGGACCCCGCTCTCCGTGGCCAGCCGTAAAGCCAGGATTCCGGGGTCCGCCCCGCCCCCGGCCCCCGGCACCACGGCCCCGGACGTCAACAGCCGGTGTGCACGGCCTGCGTGGAGGGGCAGCTGCGACTCCCGTGGGAGGGAGGCGTCTGCGGGGCGGAAGGCAAAGGCAGCGTGGGAGCCGCGGGGCCATGGGCCCGGGGTCCGCACCACCCCCTCGCCCGGGCCTGGCTCCCCACGCGGCCGGAGCCAGCGCCCCCCCCCACCCCCGGGGGCCAGCCCCGAGGCCAGCGCTGCCATCCCGGCCCGGGAAGCCTGGGCGCGGTTGCCACGGCAACAGCATCCGCACCGCAGAGCCTCCGCCAGCCCCGCGCTGTCCTGGCGGTGGGGAAAGGCCTCCCGCAGCCCCCCCCAACCCCCCCAGGCCCGCCTCCGCCCCCGTCAGCACCGCTTCACGGACCTGCGGTCCCCAGGCCCGCACCGAGACGGAGGCGGCCCCATCCCCCGCCGGCCGCTCCAGCCCGGCCCTCCCGGCACTGGCCAGAGACGGGCGGAGGAGGGCAGCGCCGGGCGCCACTGGAGACCGGGGGGTGGGGGGGCTCCCGGCTCCCCGCCCCAGAGTCCAGCCCCAGCCCCGACCACGCTGCCCCCGGCCCAGCCCCCACCCCCGACTCCAGCCCCCCAGCCCCGACCACGCTGCCCCCGGCCCAGGCCCCCCGCCCCCGACTCCAGCCCCCCAGCCCCGACCACGCTGCCCCCAGCCCAGGCCCCCCGCCCCCGACTCCAGCCCCCCAGCCCCGACCACGCTGCCCCCGGCCCAGCCCCCCACCCCAGAGTCCAGCCCCCCAGCCCCAGCCACGCTGCCCCCGGCCCAGCCCTGTGTCTGGTTGCCCTGAGCCACCTGTGCATCCTGACGCCCCTGTGTGGAGGGGCAGCTTTGCACCCCAAGTTGCACACAGTACACGAAGGCTGAGGTGGCATGTGACTTGCTGGAACCCCCAGGCCCGTGGCTGTGAGGGCCGCCCCTGGCCCGCCCCCTCCCTGCCCCCTCCCCGCCCCCCCGCCTGTGGCCCCGCGGGGCCCCTGCCCTGCTGAGTGGTGTGATCTCGATGGCCCTCGCCGGAGGGAGAAGCGGCAGCGCCACGCCGGCGTCTCAGGCAAGGGGTGGATGGGTCTGGAGGAGCCGGAGCTGCTGAGCTGGACGGGAGGCCTCAGTGACCCTGCCTGCCTCCAGGGTCGCGAGAGTCCCCGTCCCCCGAAACACCCGCCCCACGGGGAGCACCGCCCTGCCCCACGGGGAGCACTGGACCACGGGGAGCACCGCCCTGCCCCACGGGGAGCACCGCCCTGCCCCACGGGGAGCACCCGCCCTGCCCCACGGGGAGCACTGGACCACGGGGAGCACCGCCCTGCCCCACGGGGAGCACCGGCCTGGCCCACGGGGAGCACCGCCCTGGCCCACGGGGAGCACCGCCCTGGCCCACGGGGAGCACCGCCCTGCCCCACGGGGAGCACCGCCCTGCCCCACGGGAGCACTGCCCTGCCCCACGGGGAGCACCGCCCTGGCCCACAGGGAGCACCGCCCTGGCCCACGGGGAGCACCGCCCTGGCCCACGGGGAGCACTGACCCACGGGGAGCACTGCCCTGCCCCACGGGGAGCACTGACCCACGGGGAGCACTGCCCTGCCCTACGGGGAGCACCGCCCTGCCCCACGGGGAGCACTACCCTGGCCCACGGGGAGCACCGCCCTGCCCCACGGGGAGCACCGCCCTGCCCCACGGGGAGCACTGGACCACGGGGAGCACTGCCCTGCCCCACGGGGAGCACTGGACCACGGGGAGCACTGACCCACGGGGAGCACTGCCCTGCCCCACGGGGAGCACCGCCCTGCCCCACGGGGAGCACTGGACCACAGGGAGCACTGCCCTGCCCCACGGGGAGCACTAGACCACGGGGAGCACTGACCCACGGGGAGCACTGCCCTGCCCCACGGGGAGCACTGACCCACGGGGAGCACTGCCCTGCCCTACGGGGAGCACTGCCCTGCCCCACGGGGAGCACTACCCTGGCCCACGGGGAGCACTGCCCTGCCCCACGGGGAGCACTGGACCACAGGGAGCACTGCCCTGCCCCACGGGGAGCACTGGACCACGGGGAGCACTGACCCACGGGAGCACTGCCCTGCCCCGCGGGGAGCACTGACCCACGGGGAGCACTGCCCTGGCCCACGGGGAGCACCGGCCTGGCCCACGGGGAGCACCGCCCTGGCCCACGGGGAGCACCGCCCTACCCCACGGGGAGCACCGCCCTGGCCCACGGGGAGCACCGCCCTGGCCCACGGGGAGCACCGCCCTGGCCCACGGGGAGCACCGCCCTGGCCCACGGGGAGCACCGGCCTGGCCCACGGGGAGCACCGCCCTGGCCCACGGGGAGCACAGCCCTGGCTCACGGGGAGCACTGCCCTGGCTCACGGGGAGCACTGCCCTGCCCCACGGGGAGCACAGCCCTGCCCCACGGGGAGCACTGGGCTGGCTCACGGGGAGCACCGCCCTGGCTCACGGGGAGCACCGCCCTGCCCCACGGGGAGCACCGGCCTGGCCCACGGGGAGCACCGGCCTGGCCCACGGGGAGCACCGGCCTGGCCCACGGGGAGCACTGGCCTGGCCCACGGGGAGCACTGGCCACTGACTTGGCACAGCCAATCTGACACTTTGAGGCCCCACCGCACTCTGCCTGCTGCCTCATCTGGACGCCATTCTGCCCTGCCCCATCCCAGCCCCGAGCCAGCCTGGAAGACCCTGGCTAGAGGAGCTGCTGGGCCCACCCAGAGCTCCTGCGGGCAACCGGGAGGACGCTGGGAATCCCACGTTGACCACCAGCCAAAGGAGAGGCCAAAGATGGTCTACACACCCGCGTGCCCTCTACACACCTGTGCGCCCTCCATACACCTGTGTGCCCCCCACACACCACAGCACCCTCCACACACCACAGCGCCCCCCACACACCACAGCGCCCCCCACACACCACAGCGCCCCCCACACACCACAGCGCCCCCCACACACCACAGCGCCCCCCACACACCACGGCGCCCCCCACACACCACGGCGCCCCCCACACACCACAGCGCCCTCTACACTGGGGTAGCATTACAAATCAATCACTTAAAACTTGGAGCCAGGTGCCAGTGGCGCACACCTGTAATCCTAGCCATTCAGGAGGCAGAGATCTGAGGATCACGGTTCAAAGCCAACCCAGGCAGGAAAGTCCATGGGACTCTTATCTCCAATGAACCACCAAAAAGCCAGAAGTGGAGCTGTGGCGCGAGTGGTAGAATGTCCGCACTGAGCACAAATTCTCAGGACCACGCCCAGCCCTGAGTTCAAGCCCCAGGACTGGCATACACACACACACACACACACGCCATAGAGGAAAATCAATGAACCCAAAAGTTGGTTCTTTCAGAAGACCAACAAATTTGACAGCATTTTAGCTAAATTAATCAAGAAGAAAATAGATAAGATCCAAAGTCCTAGACTCAGAAGTAAATGAAAGGACATTACTAGTACCCTTACAGAAGTGAAAATTTAAAGGAGTGATATAGACCTTATTTTCCTTTTGATGGCAATGGGGCTTGAACCCAGGGCCCCAAGTTTGCTAGACAGGTACTCTACCACTTGAACCACATGCCCAGCCCTTTGCAATGGAGTTATTTTCTGCAACCTTCCTCCCTATGTCTGTTGTATATCTGGTATTACAGGTGTGAGCCATCACACCTGACTTACTGGTAAAAGTGGTGAATCTCACCAACGTTTTTCTTTGAGCTGACCACTTGAGTAGCTGGTGTTACAGGTGTTAATCACCAGGAATGGCTCTAATATAGATAATTGTGTGCCCCCTCCAAAAATATGTACATTGGAAGAAGGGGGCATATTCCATAGCTGGACACAGAACTGACTCAAGGAGAAGCAAGCAACCCGACAGACATCACAAATGAAGTCGTGTTGGTAATCAGAATCTCTCAGAGAAACCACAGGCTGCTTGGCTTCACCACTGAAGGTAGCCGTGTCTTCCCAGAAGCGAGGCGGGCCCTGGGTCCCTTCATGACGCCAGCATTACCCCGCTACTGAGATCAGGTGAGCACCGCAGAGGACAAGAGGACCACAGACCAGTCTCTCTTCTGAAATGAATGCCAAGATCCCCAACAAAACCTTAGCAAGCAAAGCCAACCACAGACCAAAAAAAACTATACACTGCGGTCACGTTAGAGTCCTGTCAGGAATGCAGGGTTGGTTCAAGACCTGAAACCGCCACCCCAGCAGAGCAGCAGCTTCTAGGTGCCCTCGAGCCTCCCTCCAGGAGGGAAGGCAGGCCGCTCTACCTCAATGTCAGGGCAAGGAGGTCAGCACCCCCAGAGCTAAACAAACATGGAAAAGTCGTGCTGGGGGGTGGAAGAGCCATCCCTGCCCAGGCAGCGGCGCTCCGGAGATGATGCGGAGGCTCTCGGGCCCAGCCGGCTCCCCCTGGGGACGGATGGCCCGGTTCCCAGGCAATGAAACCCCGGGGCTCCAAATAACCAGGCAGCACTGCAGAGAACAAAGGAGGAAGATTCAACTTCTGATCTCAAAACATCTACAGAGAAAATAAAAACCGAAAGGAGCAAGGGGGGAAACAGTACACAAGAGAAGTGACAAAGAGAACCCACGGGCATTTTATAATCCCGGATGCGTTTGGTAAGGCCAAGAGGACGGGCACAAACAGGCCGACGTCAGTGGCAAGAAGACGGGCGCCCAGGAGCCAGCATTGTGCCCACACGTCTGAAAACTACCAAGAAATAAAAACATGAAAGCCTACCACCATATCTGACGTAAGAAATACTGCAGGTTTTACTACAACTAACAAACCTATTACAGAAACTAAAGGTATAATTAAAAATCCTTTCACCAGGAAACTCTAGATTCAGAGGCCACACCAGCAAATTATATCAGAAATCTGAACCTGGAGAAGAAAAAGAAGAAGAAGAAACACTTCCCAAATTGCTTTATGAGGCCAGGATATACTTGATGCCAAGATCTAATAAAGACATAACGAGAAAAGAAATATCACTCAAGGAAATAAATGGAAAAGTCCTGAATTTAATATTAACCAATTGAATCTAATAAATTGAATCCAAATAAACCTCATTTGATCACACCAAGACAGATTTAGTCCTAACAGAATAGGTCAGCTCAACATCTGGAAAGCATCTTATTAATAGAACAAAAGTAGGGAATGAGTACAAGCACCTCAAAATATGAAATTTTTTATTAAAAACTCATATCCACCCATGACATTTTAAGTCCTGGGAGAGGAGAGGAGGAAGGAAATCCTCCAGCTGCGGGCTCGGCGATCTCTCGGCCGATCCCACAGCCCTGTGCACAGAGCCAGAGAAAGCGGAGTCGGGTGTGAGGACTGTGCCACGTGTGGATTACGGGTGACAGGCAGATGGAGCCCACGGGAGCGACAAGGGAGGCTACTGGAACGCACATAAGGCTAACTGAAGTCTAACTATCCGTAACAAACAGAACATAAAACTTAAAAGATGCCAGTGATAGTTACTTAAACACATATCAAACAGCTGGAAAGGAAAAAAAAGGAAAGCCTCAGTAAGTGAAGATGCCTACCTCTAGCTGTGTTCACGAACTATGACCCGACAGTAGAGAGACACAAATCCTACCCAATGTAATTCTCTGTAATTTGACCCTAATCAAAATCCCAGGTAACTCTTTTGTGGAAATTGACAAGATGAATGCGATATTTATATAGACAAGAAAACCTCCAGGCAGGGTCAAGGCAGTTTGAAAACAACCGTTTTCTCCACCAGACACTGAGGCCATCCATCCGCCCCCAGTGACTGGACGCAGCGGTGGCGGAGCCGAGCCCTGAGGACAACAGCGGTGACGGAGCCGAAGCCGGAGCCAGCAGTGACGGAGCCACAGCCGGAGCCAGCGGTACTGGAGCCACAGCCGGAGCCAGCAGTGACGGAGTCACAGCCGGAGCCAGCGGTGCTGGAGCCACAGCCGGAGCCAGCGGTGACGGAGTCACAGCCGGAGCCAGCGGTGCTGGAGCCGCGGCCGGAGCCCGCGGGGATGGAGCCACAACCGGAGCCCGCGGTGCCGGAGCCAAGGCCGGAGCCCGTGGGGATGGAGCCAAAGCCGGAAGCCAGCAGTGATGGAGCCACAGCCGGAGCCAGCGGTGACGGAGCCACAGCCAGAGCCCGCGGGGATGTGCCCATCTGGAGGAGAACGCCCACAGACCAGCAGGAAGCGGGCCACCAGGACGTGCTGCGTGCAGGGGTGTGTGCACGCGTGTGCAGACGTCCTGTGAACAGCGCGCGGGCAGTGCATGGGGGAGCCGGGCTCTGACCGCCAGCAGCAGTGGGGGTTCACGTGCTGGCTGCCTTGTCACCAGCACTCTCACTCCGTGACGCGACGCAAGAGCCCTGGACAGAGGCTGAGTGGCCGTGCCGTGTCCAAGACCAGCACAAAACCACCACAGCCACGGTGCACCACCACGGCCCCAGCCACAAAGCCACCACAGCCACGGTGCACCACAGCCCCAACCACAAAACCACCACAGCCACGGTGCCCCACCACGGCCCCAGCCACAAAACCACCACAGCCACGGTGCACCACCACAGCTCCAACCACAAAACCACCACAGCCACGGTGCACCACCACAGCCCCAACCACAAAACCACCACAGCCACGGTGCACCACAGCCCCAACCACAAAACCACCACAGCCACGGTGCACCACCACAGCTCCAACCACAAAACCACCACAGCCACGGTGCACCACCACAGCCCCAACCACAAAGCCACCACAGCCACGGTGCGCCACCACGGCCCCAACCACAAAACCACCACAGCCACGGTGCACCACCACAGCCACGGTGCACCACCACAGCCATGGTGCACCACCACAGCTCCAACCACAAAACCACCACAGCCACGGTGCACCACCACAGCCACGGTGCACCACCACGGCCCCAACCACAAAGCCACCACAGCCACGGTGCACCACCACGGCCCCAACCACAAAACCACCACAGCCACGGTGCACCACCACGGCCCCAACCACAAAACCACCACAGCCACGGTGCACCACCACGGCCCCAACCACAAAACCACCACAGCCACGGTGCGCCACCACAGCCACGGTGCGCCACCACAGCTCCAACCACAAAACCACCACAGCCACGGTGCGCCACCACAGCCCCAACCACAAAACCACCACAGCCACGGTGCACCACCACAGCCCCAACCACAAAACCACCACAGCCACAGTGCACCACAGCCACGGTGCGCCACCACGGCCCCAACCACAAAGCCACCACAGCCACGGTGCGCCACCACGGCCCCAACCACAAACAACCGCATGTGTCCTCCAAAAGGAACGCAGATGTCTCAACCGGGGCACTCACCCCCAGATGGGAGGACGCAGCGATGCAAGCCAGCAAGCTAACAGACACAAGCAAAACGCCTGCACTCCTAGCTAGTCGGGAGCCCGAGATCGGGGGATGAACGAGAACGTTCCTGAGACTTCATCCCGACCTGCGGCTGAGCATCACTGGTGCTCTCAGCCCCAGGGGGAAGCGCGAACAGGAGGGTCGCAGTCCAGGCCCATCCCGGCCCCATCTGGAGACAGGCCCCGTCTACACTAACCCGGAAGGCGGCGGGGGGAGGCTCCGGTGGTAAAGGACGTGGGTGGCAAGCTGCGGGGCAGGACTCAGGCCCTGAGCGCAACACCGCGCACTTGCAGCAGCCCACGCTAGCGCGTGGCCACGCGCGCGTGCACACACAGAGGGGTGACTGCAGCCGCAAGCTGCTCTGTCTCTCACAGCCAGCCCTCCCGTCCCGCCCCCGGGAGTGACCTGAAGCTTAATCAGAGCGAGGTGTGAGTTTGGTTCACTGCCTGTGCCAAGGCAGCGAGAGGGGCGGCCGGGCCGCGAGCACGGTGACGGTTTAGACACCGGCCGGCCGTGGGAAACACCTGCGGTGAGCTGCGGTCCTTACCTCGTCCTCCCCCCGCACACCCCCCGGGAGAGAGCCAGAGAAACAACCCTCACCTGGGTCGGAACGAGCTCGGCCTGCAGCTCCAAACCAAACCAAACCAAACCCGGGCAGGTGCAGGGAGAGGGAAGACGGGCTGAGCCTGCCGGTCCCGGAGGGGTGCCGCGAACCCCGTGTTCCAGGGGACCAAGACCCTGGGTCCTGTGTGGCCCACCACGCGAGCTCCCGCGGGTGACCCTGGCACCGGGGGGGGGGGGGGCGGCGCTGGCTCGAGACAGCTGGAGATACGGCAGGGCTGGGGAGAACGGGGAGAGCGAGCGCGACCCAGGCGGACGTGGGCTCACCCCACGCAGGTGGACGCAGCCGGTCCCTGGCGTGGCCTTCGTGCTCAGCCCACCACTCCCTGCCGCGCCCGCCCTGCCGCAGTGTGCCGGCGGTGGGGGTGGGGCAGGAGGGGGCCTGGCAGGCCGCCCCTACCTCTCTCTGTGTGGGTCCAGCCGTTCACAAGCGACCGCTCCACCTGCAGTACTGGGAACACCGCTGTACCCGCGTGGAACAGCCTCCAGCCTTCCATAACATCGCGAATGGTGGCACAGCACTTCCTGCATGAAGGGAGGCCGCGATTTGATCAAGACTCCTCTCTCCTGCCCTCCCCTCCCACCTCCCCCCCCATCTCAGCTGTAGCTGTTGCTCCTGACCTGGCCTGCTGCCGTTACTCTGCGTTGTCGCCTTGGAAGGAATGGCCAGGATCAGGGATGCTGGCTCAGGATGTTGTGGTGTGAAGGGCTTTCAGATGTACTTTGCCCAAGCGACACCCCAGGAACGTTCCGCACAGGCGCCCTCGTAGCGGTGGGGCAGGGGACCCCACCCCGCGCCCCACCCAGAGGCGCCCTCAACCTGCGCCCCGGGGCTTCCTCGATACTGCCATCGCCCCTTCTGCTTCTCTGACGCCGGGCCACGCCCTGGGCTCCTTGGCCACTAGCAGTTTCTGGCCTTCCGTGTGGGGCCCTTTGTGGGAGGGCCTCTTCGTGGGAGCCTTCCATGGGGTGGCTCTTTGTGGGGGGCCCTTCGTGGGGGCGTCCTTCCATGGGGACCTTCCGTGGGGGGGTCTTTCCATGGGGTGGCTCTTCGTGGGGGGCCCTTCGTGGGGGGGTCCTTCCATGGGGCCTTTCATGGGGCCCTTCGTGGAGGGCCCTTCCATGGGGCCCTTCGTGGGGGGCCCTTCCATGGAGCCTTCGGTGGGGGGGCTCTCGTGGGCGCCCCGGTGCGTGTCCCGCGGGGGAGGCCTCTCGAGGGCCCGCCCGCCCGCGCGCGCCCGGCTGCACGGCGCCCTCTCGCCTGCCACGCAGGGGTGCGGGCGGCAGGGCCGGTGGCCTGGCCGCGGACGCAGGCTCTCCGCGGGCGACCCCGAGCCGCCGCGCCGCCCGCCCGCCCCACGGCCGCCCTGCTGACCGCCCCGGCGGACGCTGCGGGCGGCGCTGGGGGCCCGCGCGGGGCCGCCACCCGCGGCAGAGGCGCCAGGAGCCGGCGGCGCGTCCCCCTGGAGCAGGGAGACGCGGGGTTCGACGAAAAGACGAGGCTGCTCCTGCAAGCGTCAAGGTGGTGCCCGGTGGCCGGACCGGACAATCGCCGGCCGCGAGGGGCGCCCCCGCGCACGCGCCTCGCATCGCCGGCCCGCCAGGGGCGCCTACGCGCATGCGCCTGGCGTCGCCGGCCCGCATCCCCGCGCACGCGCCTTGCATCGCCGGCCCGCCAGGGGCGCCTCCGCGCATGCGCCTGGCGTCGCCAGCCCGCGATGGGCGCCCCCGCGCATGCGCCTGGCGTCGCCGGCCCGCATCCCCGCGCACGCGCCTTGCATCGCCGGCCCGCCAGGGGCGCCTCCGCGCATGCGCCTGGCGTCGCCGGCCCGCGATGGGCGCCCCCGCGCATGCGCCTGGCGTCGCCTGCCCGCCAGGGGCGCCTCCGCACATGCGCTTTGCATCGCCGGCCCGCGAGGGGCGCCCCCGCGCACGCGCCTGGCGTCGCCGCGTCCCCCGCTGCAGCTGCCTCACCGCGTGGAGTGTGTTTACAGGGCTAACGTGCCCCCTCCCGACCCTCGGGACATCCCGGCCCTCCCTTCAGCCCCACCCCGCGACCGCCGTGTTGGCGGAGGCTCAGGGGCTCCGCGTCGGGCAGGGCCTGACGGGAGCGGGGCCGCACGCGGGCGCGCGGGGAGGGGCGAGGCCTCCGCGGCCGCCTCCCCCCCCCCCGCCCGGGGCGAGCCCGCCCTCCGCCAGGCCCCGCTGCGGCCCCTGCGGCCGGCCGCCCCGTGCGCCTCTCCGCTTCCCGGGTCCCTCCGGCCGCTTGCTGCCGGTGTCCCCTTTGTCCCCAGGTCTCGCGGGCGTCTCGGCGCGGGTTCGGTGCTCAGCCCAGCGCAGGTCGCCCCCATCCGCCCAGCCCGGCCCCCCAGACCCAGGAGCCCGGGCCTGGCCCAAGCCCGCACTGCGGCCCGGCACGAAGGGGGACCCCGCACTGGGGAGGGGACGCGGGCTCGCAGGCCATGCCTGGGGACGGGCGAGGTGGCCGGGGCGCGGGGCACGGCGGGGCGCGGGGGCATCTCCTGGGTGTGGGGCGCAGGGCATCTCCTGGGTGTGGGGCGCAGGGCATCTGCGGGGCGCGTGCTCAGGGGAACCGGGTGCCAGAGCGGACTGGGGGCGCCCCCTCCCCCCACGCCGCCAAGACTCCGTGACTCCCCGTCATTCCTAGCAGTTTCCAGCGCCCCCTCCGTGGGCGCCGCCGCGCCCCGGCCGCCCCCGGCCCGCGCCCTCGCCGCAGCTGAGATCCGCCCGGCCAGCAGCTTCTCCCGCACCCGGGCGGAAGTGCGTGGGGCGCTGGATGCGGCGCGGCTACCCTTCCACCCCGGGCTGCTGGGGGGGCGGGGGGGGCAGAGACGGAGGGCGCACAGGCAGAGCAGGCAGAGCAGAGCGGGCATGGGTGCACGGGGGGGGGGGCTGCCTTACACCACCGCAGGGGGCGAGGGCCGCTGGGGGTGGGGGGCGAGGGCCTGACAGCAGCCCTGAGGGGAGGGGCGGCTGTCTGTCCGTCCATCAGTCCCAGGAGGCCCAGGGTCAGGCCGGGCCCGCGCATGCCCCACGAAGGCCCCAGCCGGGAGGCGGCTTCGCCCACACACCGCGCCCGGGCCAGAGGCCGCGAGAGGCCGCGGGGCCCGGGAGAGAGGGGGCGGCGGGGGCGGCGTGAGGCCTGCTCCAGCTCAGGAGGACCCCCCCACGCCCCCCCACTCCCCCCGCCTCACCCCCCACTCCCCCGCCTCACCCCCCCTCCCCCTGCCTCTCCCCGCCCCAGCGCTTCTTTGTCTGCGAGGCTTCCTCGACGGGATGGAGTCCCTGGTTGCTAGGCGACGGAGGAGGGAGGAGGGAGGAGCGAAGCGGCCCCAGAGGGGGGGACCTGGGGGACACACAGGCCACTGCCACGGAGCCCACGGCGGCCCGGGGACAGACGCGGACCACAGCCCCGCGCACCCCACGCCCATCACGGCACCGCGGCCACGTGCGCGCGCACCCCGCCCGTGCGGACAGACAAACAGACGCCCCGGCGGGGAGGCCGGAGGCCCCGGCCGCCCCCGGGCCCGGACCCCCGGGAGCGCTCCAGCCCTGCGCGCCGCGCCACGCGGGGACGCGGTGGGGACGCGTGGCCCCGGGACTCCGGGGCGCACCCGGTGGCCGCTGGTCCTGGCGGGGGACACAGCGCCCCGGGCGGAGGGCTGCCGCCGGACCGCGGACGGGGCGCAGGCCGGCCAGGGCCCCCAGCCGGAGGCCCCGCGTCTGCGCAGGGAAGGCGCCTTCCTGGAGGGGTGCCCGCGGTCCCTCAGTGCGGCTGGGGGCGCGGGGGGCGGGCGACCCCCGGGCCTCTCCCCGGCCTCGGGGGCGGGGCCGGTGCGGGGCCGCCCGGGGGCCCGGGGGAGGCCGGCCGGGCTGGAGCCGAGCCCCAGGCGGGCAGGCCGGATCGCGGGGCGCAGGCCGGGCCTCCGGGAGCCCGCCGTGCCCGCGCCTGCCTCAGGGGGTGGGGGGAGGCACCAGAGCCCCCCGTCTCGTACCTGCGGGCGTCCAAAAGCCCAGGCCAGGGTGTCAGAGCATGCGGGGGGGGAGGGGGCGCCGCCCTCCCGCGCACCCCGCCTGGAGACCCCGGGGAGCAGCGGCTGGGGGGGGGGGTACGGGCAAGGCAAGCGGCCCACGGCTCCGAGTGACAGGAACGGAGCCGGAGCCCTGACTGTGCCCATCCACGCGTGAGCCGGAGGGGGGAGGGGGAGGGGGCGGGAGGGAGGGAGGGCGCGCCCGCTCCCCCACGTGACTGTGCCGATCCACGCGTGAGCCGGGGGGGGGAGGGAGGGAGGGCGCGCCCGCTCCCCGCGTGACTGTGCCGATCCACGCGTGAGCGGGGGGGGGGAGGGAGGGGAGGGCAGGGAGGAAGGGAGGGGGAGGGGAGGGGGAGCCCCGCTCCCCGCTCCCCCCCCCTTGTCTCCGGCACCGCGGGCCCCCCCGGGCTGGCACCGCATTCCTGTGCGGGGCTGAGCGGCGTGAGGAGCGCGGCCGGCCGGCCCAGCGGCTCCCGGCTCCCGGCTCCCGGCTCCCGGCTCCCCCTCGTGGCGCCTCGCGGTGCAGCCGCAGGCCGGGACTCATGGCGTCATGGAGCCCGGGGAGGCTCTGGTTCCGGGAGGCTCCACCGGTGACCAGCGGCCCCGGGCTCTTGAGCTTGTGGCAGTGAGGGAGCAAAAGCCACGCCCGCAGCCAGGAAGCAAGGGGCAGGGGGCGACCAGTCCACAGCCCAGGGGGACGGCCTCCCCCTGGACTGCCTGCCCTCCCCCTCCCCCTGGACTGCCTGCCCTCCCCCTCCCCCTCCCCTGGACTGCCTGCCCTCCCCCTCCCCCTCCCCCTGGACTTGCCTGCCCTCCCCCTCCCCCTCCCCTGGACTGCCTGCCCTCCCCCTCCCCCTCCCCTGGACTGCCTGCCCTCCCCCCTCCCCCTCCCCTGGACTGCCTGCCCTCCCCCTCCCCCTGGACTGCCTGCCCTCCCCCTCCCCCTCCCCTGGACTGCCTGCCCTCCCCCTCCCCCTGGACTGCCTGCCCTCCCCCTCCCCCTCCTCCTGGACTGCCTGCCCTCCCCCTCCCCCTCCCCTGGACTGCCTGCCCTCCCCCTCCCCCTTCCATCCCCCTGGACTGCCTGCCCTCCCCCTCCCCCTCCCCTGGACTGCCTGCCCTCCCCCTCCCCCTCCCCTGGACTGCCTGCCCTCCCCCTCCCCCTTCCCATCCCCCTGGACTGCTGCCCTCCCCTCCCTCTCCCCTGGACTGCCTGCCCTTCCCCTGGCGTCCTCCCCCTCCTGGCAGGGCAGGCCTTCACCACGCCCGCCTTGGGGCCCCCAGGGCTCACGTAGCCCCCATCTCCACTAACACGCCCCGTTGTTCCCGTCCCTGTCAGGACGGAGCCTCTAAACGCGGCTCCCGCGGGCCTGGCCCCCCCCACCCGGCTCACGCCCTGGCACCCCAGGGGCCTGTCACCCTCGGGCCGCCCGCGGGCCCCCTGGGTGCCTTGCATACAGCACCCGATCCTGGGCCTGAACACCCCATTCTCTGTGCCCCCTCCTCCCCTCGCGGGAAGCTGACCCTGCCCTGTGGCCGAGGCCCTGCCCCCCTAAGGCGCCCCCCACGGCTGGCGAGGGGCGCCGGGGTCTGGGCTGAAGGGCTCGGCCGGCAGCACCGCGGCTTCCCTGAAGCTGCTCCGGATGAGGACGCCCCCGAGAAGCCCTCCGCCTGCGCGCCAGCCCGGCCTCGGGGAGCAGGCCCTGGGCGAGAGAGAAGGCCGCACCTGGGGGGGCTGCGGGGGGGGTCGGGGTCTCGCCGGGGTCCTGCCCCCCGCGCGCCCAGCCCCTCCCCCCCGTCTCCAGCAGGCTCTAAGAACAGCTGCTGGCGGGCTGAGA
>NW_025960779.1:0-39285 GCF_023159225.1 Perognathus longimembris pacificus | reverse complement strand
AGCCCCTCGCCCGCCCCCCGCGTGGCCCGGCTCGCGCTGGGCGCTTGGCTTCCTCCGGCGTCACGAAACCCGACCCTGCTCTTTCTACGGACGCTCGGCGACAGAGGCACGCCCACACCGCCGGCCCCGCCCCCCGCCACACCGCCCCGACGGGCGGGAAGCCGGCTCGGGCACGGCAACCGACGTGTTGACACGCCGCTGGACGGAGAACAAAGAATGGCATCCGTCCGCCCGGGCCACGTCCCAAGGGGCGCGGGGAGGAGGGCGGGCGCGGGCCGGAGCGGGGAAACCCTCCCCACGGGGCCGAATCGCTTCCAGATGCCGCCCCGGCACCTGAGCCCAAAGCCGCCGGCCCGGGAGCCCCGAGGGCCCCGCGAGGTGCCCTCAGCTGCCTGCCCTGTGCGGAAGGCCTGCCCCCCGCGGGGCGAGCGGCTCCACGGGGCGGACGCACGCGCTGAGACACGCCCCCCCCCCCCCCCGCCGGGGCCACCGCGCGGCCGCTGGGGCCTTCCGGCTGTCACGGCCACGCCAGCGCAGAGCCACAGCAGCGGGGGGGGGGGGGCTCCAGGTCTCTAGCGTCCCCCCGGGAGAGGACAGTCACGACCCCGCCTCAGCTAGCTGTGACGGGAAATGGGCCACGTGAGAGCGGCTGGACGGACAGACGGACGGACACCCGCCCGCGCTCCGCGGGGCTGGCGAGGGCTGGGCGGCGTCCCAACGTGTTCAACAGGTGCCAGCCCCCCGCCCGTGTCTGCCCCTCACCCATGCGCGTGCGGAAGCCCCCCTCCAGGTGAAATGCCCCCAGGCGGAGGCTGGGGGGCGCAGTCCACGTCCTGTTACATTTTGCTCAAGGCAGGGGGGCCCTGAAATCGGCCCCCGTGTTCCGGAGGGACCTCAGCCCGCCCACTGCCACCCAGGACGGTCTCCCCAGGAGTGGTGAGGTCTCGGGGTCTCGGGGGGCCGGGGCTGCGGCTGGAGCCGCCGTGTCTCACCGCGCTGGAGGCCGGAAGCCCGACGGGACACGGAGCAGCAGGAGCGGCTCGGGTGTGGCTCGCCACGCGCCTGCCCGTGGCTCTGTGTGTCCCGCGTGGCGGGCAGCTCTCCTGCGGACCCCGACGGCAGGGACCACAGGGGAGCAGGCCACGGTCCCAAGTGGGGGGGGGGGTGGAGGACCCCGACGGCAGGGACCACAGGGGAGCAGGCCACGGTCCCAAGTGGGGGGGGGTGGAGGACCCCGACGGCAGGACCACAGGGGAGCAGGCCATGGTCCCAAGCCGGGGGGGAGGGGGGACCCCGACGGCAGAGACCAGAGGGGAGCAGGCCACAGTCCCAAGCCGGCGGGGGGGTGGACCCCGACGGCAGAGACCAGAGGGGAGCAGGCCATGGTCCCAAGCCGGGGGGGGGAGGGGGAAGACCCGGACGGCAGAGACCAGAGGGGAGCAGGCCACGGTCCCAAGCCGGGGGTGGGGGACCCCGACGGCAGAGACCGGAGGGGAGCAGGCCACGGTCCCAAGTGGGGGGGGAGGGGGGACCCCAACGGCAGAGACCGGAGGGGAGCAGGCCATGGTCCCAAGCCGGGGGGGGAGGGGGGACCCCGACGGCAGAGACCAGAGGGGAGCAGGCCACGGTCCCAAGCCGGGGGGGGAGGGGGGACCCCGACGGCAGGGACCACAGGGGAGCAGGCCACGGTCCCAAGCCAGGGGGGTAGGGGGAGGACCCCGACGGCAGAGACCGGAGGGGAGCAGGCCACGGTCCCAAGCCGGGGGGGGTGGGGGGACCCCGACGGCAGAGACCGGAGGGGAGCAGGCCACCCACGGTCCCAAGCCGGGGGGCGGTCTGGCCCTTGGCAGCCCTTCTGGCCCACCCTGCAGTCACCACAACAACCCTCCCTCTTCTCCCCTCCCCCTCCCCCAAGCACGTTGCTTGCTCTGCTTTCCCGCCAGCCTCACCCACCCGCCGGCGTGGACGGGGCTGCTATCCGTCAGACTCCACGCGCTGCCACTTCCCGGCCGGCCGGCCGCCCGTCCGTCCCCAGGGACGCAGCCCCGTCCAGCACGCGGCCTCCGCGCCTGTGTCCACTCACCTGCCGCTGCTCTCCTCCCCGAGAGCCCACCCGTCTCCACACTGGCCGGCGGTGCTAGCGGTGGCCGGGCTGAGCCTGGCTCTGGCTCTGGGTGACTTTGACAACGTCACTCAGCCACGTCAAGAACCAAGCCAAAGACGCCTCCCGTCTCTCCCGCCGTGGCAGCAGACAGCCCACGACGGAGCTTCGGGCCACGCGTTCCGCGTGGCGGAGGCCGGGGGCCGGGCCCCCGTCCGCCCCCACCACGGTGCTTGTCATCTTGCTTCCCGGGGTCCCCCAGTCCCCTGCCCCCACACTCAGACGCTCCTGCACCAGCCCCCTTCCCGTCTGTCCGTGGCCCCGTCATCTTGTGATTCCCCCCCCCACCGATCTTCTCACCGCTGGAGCCCAACAATGGAGCCAGAGAGCGGGTCAGCCGGGCAGGGGGCCCGGCTCTGCAGAAAACCAGGCTGTGCCTGGCTGGGCAGGGGCCTGGGGCTGGGGGTGACAGCAGGTCAGAGGAGTGGGACGCCACACCCCCGGGATGGGAGCCCGGGCACAGGGTGTCCAGCTGGTGATCAGTCAGGTGGCCAGACAGAGGGTCCTCCTCCTGCTGGTTCAGTGGAGCCAGGCCACTGCACTGGAAGCCCCGCCCATAGACCTGGGAGCCCTGCCCACTGCCCTGGGAGCCCCGCCCACTGCCCTGGGAGCCACGCCCACTGCCCTGGGAGCCACGCCTATAGCCCTGGGAGCCCCGCCCACTGCCCTGGGAGCCACACCCACTGCCCTGGAAGCTCCTCCCACTGCCCTGGGCCCAGCCCATAGTCATAGGAGCCCCGCCCACTGCCCTGGGAGCCCCACCCACTGCCCTGGGAACCCCACCCACTGCCCTGGGTGCCCCGCCTATAGCCCTGGGAGCCCTGCCCACTGCCCTGGCAGCCCCGCCCATTGCCCTGGGAGCCCCGCCCACTGCCCTGGGAGCCACACCCACCGCCCTGGAAGCTCCTCCCACTGCCCTGGGCCCAGCCCATAGTCATAGGAGCCCCGCCCACTGCCCTGGCAGCCCCGCCCACCGCCCTGGGAGCCCCGCCCACTGCCCTGGCAGCCCCGCCCACCGCCCTGGGAGCCCCGCCCTCCTGGCCTCCAGGGCCAGCCTGTTTGGCAGGACAGTGACAGCACCGCTATTGTGCTTGGCGTGGGCCTGACGATGAGCTGGACGACAGCGGTGGTCCTGATGCCAAGCTAACTGATTTCACAAGCAAGACTGTGACCTGCCAGAGCACCCCACCCCGGCGAGGGGTCCCCCCAGTGAGCCCTGGTGCCCTCAGACAGCCCCCGGTGAGGGCCTGCACCTCCTCCTGGCCTCACTCTCCCTCCTCATCAAATCTGCCCTCCAGGGTCCTGGCCAGAGCAGCGCGTCCAGGGGCAGCTCTGGCTCAGACCCACCTCTGCCACATGGAGCCGCAGCCCTGTGTGTGCTGTTCCTGGAGGCCGCGGAGGAGGAGGCCGGGAGGGAGGGAGGCCACGGAGGGAGGGAGGCCGGGAGGGGAGGGAGGCGGGAGGGAGGGAGGCCACGGAGGGAGGGAGGCCGGGAGGGAGGGAGGCCGGGAGGGAGGGAGGCCACGGAGGGAGGGAGGCCGGGAGGGAGGGAGGCCGGGAGGGAGGGAGGCCGCCGGGCCGGCCCGCCCGGGGAGGGGGGCAGCAGGGCCCAGGCGCAGGCGCCCTCGGAGCACAGGCCACCCCTGCTGGTGTCTCCTCTGGCACAGAGGCTGTCCAGGGGGCCCAGCTGAGCACCGCCAGCACCACGTGCACACGCCTGAGCCTCGCCAGGACTGCGCGCCACCGCCTGAGCACCGCCACTGCGTGCACACGCCTGAGCACCGCCACTGCGTGCACACGCCTGAGCACCGCCAGCACCACGTGCACACGCCTGAGCACCGCCACGGCTGGGCACACGCCTGAGCACCGCCAGCACCACGTGCACACGCCTGAGCACCGCCAGGGCCGCGTGCACACGCCTGAGCCTCACCAGAACTGCGTGCACACGCCTGAGCACCGCCACTGCGTGCACACGCCTGAGCACCGCCACTGCGTGCACACGCCTGAGCACCGCCAGGGCCGCGTGCACACGCCTGAGCACCGCCACTGCGTGCACACGCCTGAGCACCGCCACTGCGCGCACACGCCAGAGCACCGCCAGGGCCCGCGCGCACACGCCTGAGCACCACCAGCACCACGCGCACACGACGCCTGAGCACCGCCAGGGCCGCGCGCACACGCCTGAGCACCGCCAGGGCCGCGCGCACACGCCTGAGCACCGCCAGGGCCGCGCGCACACGCCTGAGCACCGCCAGGGCCGCGCGCACACGCCTGAGCACCGCCAGGGCCGCGCGCACACGCCTGAGCACCGCCACTGCGTGCACACGCCTGAGCACCGCCAGGGCCGCGCGCACACGCCGCCTGAGCACCGCCAGGGCCGCGCGCACACGCCTGAGCACCGCCAGGGCCGCGGGCACACGCCTGAGCACCGCCAGGGCCGCGCGCACACGCCTGAGCACCGCCAGGGCCGCGCGCACCACGCCTGAGCACCGCCAGGGCCGGCGCGCACACGCCTGAGCACCGCCACTGCGTGCACACGCCTGAGCACCGCCAGGGCCGCGCGCACACGCCTGAGCACCGCCAGGGCCGCGCGCACACGCCTGAGCACCGCCAGGGCCGCGGGCACACGCCTGAGCACCGCCAGGGCCGCGCGCACACGCCTGAGCACCGCCAGGGCCGCGTGCACACGCCTGAGCACCGCCAGGGCCGCGCGCACAACGCCTGAGCACCGCCACTGCGTGCACACGCCTGAGCACCGCCAGGGCCGCGCGCACCACGCCTGAGCACCGCCAGGGCCGCGCGCACACGCCTGAGCACCGCCAGGGCCGCGGGCACACGCCTGAGCACCGCCAGGGCCGCGCGCACACGCCTGAGCACCGCCAGGGCCGCGTGCACACGCCTGAGCACCGCCAGGGCTGGGCACACGCCTGAGCACCGCCAGGGCCCGCGCGCACACAGCCTGAGCACCGCCAGGGCCGCGTGCACACGCCTGAGCACCGCCAGGGCCGCGTGCACACGCCTGAGCCTTGCCACTGCGTGCACACGCCTGAGCACCACCAGCATGGACTTTCGGAGGAGAAGCCACGCCGCTCGCCGGGCCCTGACCCATCCCCACAGCCTCAGGAGAAGCACGCCGCAGGCAACCCGGCCGGAGGGGCGCGCAGAGCGACGGCGCTGGGCCGCAAAGGTGGGAGACGGCGCCCCAGCCGCCAGACGTGGGAGGAGGCGGGGCCCCCCGGGCCTCCGGGGCCCCGCGTTTCAGACGGAACAGGACCACGAGAAGGACCTACTCGGGACGGCGTGGTGGCTCGTGCCTGCGACCCCAGCCGTGAGGGCTGCGGAGACTGGAGGATCGCAGCTCCAGGCCTGAGCTCCCGCGGGACCCCCCCCCCCCGCCCCAGGGCTGCTGTGCACCTGTCGCCCGGCTCTTGGGGGAGCACCGCGGCCGTGGGCGGCAGCGCCCGCCTGTCACCCCGGTGGCGCAGGGGCGCGTCCTACATGCAGAAGGCCCGTGAGGGACCCGAAGCCTCAGACGTGACAAACGCACCCACAAACAGGGACGCAGAACCGTGCAGGGGGCCGTGCGGGAGGCTGGAGGCGGGCGGGGGTCGAGGAGGGAGGAGGGGGAGGGAGGAGGGGGCTGGGTGAACTCGATGTTGGACGACCAGGGACCGTCGCTGCAGGCGGGGGACCCCGAGGCCCCGAGCGTGGAGGCTGGAAAGCGTGGGGGGCTGGGGGCAGCCGTGAGGCTGGGCGAGGCCGGAACAGTTCACAGTGGATGTGGGGTCATGGAAGGAGAAGGGGACGCCAGCAGTCCCACGTGGCCAGCGGGCGGGGGGACGAGGGAGGCCCAGCCCCCACCCGGGCTGCTCGGGGCTCTCCGGGCCTGGCTTCCCAGGCCCCTTTCCTGAGACCCCGCTGGGGGAGACGGGGAAGAAGCCGGGGAGGAGCGGAGAGGCTCCAAGACAAACAGAGAAGCTGAAAAGGCGGGGAGCCAGTGCACTGGCCATGGAAAAATTAGCATTCGGCACTGCATTTTAATAAAGCCCTCTGTCTGGTTTTGATTTCACAGATGTAAAAAAACATTCAAGCAATCTGGAATTAAGCTGGCCGGCTTCGGGCTGTTTTATAAACTGCATTTGAGGAGCTCGGTATTCAGAGACTCGACTTACAGAGCCGTCTTCAAGCCAAGGAAAGGAGAGAGGGTCGCAGGTGAGGGAGGGAAGGGGCACGCTCTCGTGTCCGTGGTCTGTCGCCCGCCCCGCAGAGGCGTCTGCAGCCGCCGGGGCCGGCCTCCTGGGGGGCCACGGGCTGGGCGGGGCCACGGGGCTGGGCGGGGCCACGGGGCTGGGCGGGGCCACGGGGCTGGGCGGATACAGGGCTGGGCGGGGCCACAGGGCTGGGCGGGGCCAGCCTCCTCTGGGGCCTCAGGGCTGGGCGGGACCACGGGGCTGGGCGGGGCCACGGGGCTGGGCGGGACCACGGGGCTGGGCGGGGCCACAGGGCTGGGCGGGGCCAGCCTCCTCCGGGGGCCTCAGGGCTGGGCGGGACCACGGGGCTGGGCCGGGCCACGGGGCTGGGCGGGGGTCAGCCTCCTCGGGGGGCCACGGGGCTGGGCGGGGCCACGGGGCTGGGCAGGGTCAGCCTCCTTGGGGGCCACGGGGCTGGGTGGGGCCACGGGGCTGGGCGGGGCCACGGGGCTGGGCGTGGCCACGGGGCTGGGCAGGGTCAGCCTCCTCGGGGGCCACGGGGCTGGGCGGGGCCACGGGGCTGGGCAGGGTCAGCCTCCTTGGGGGCCACGGGGCTGGGTGGGGCCACGGGGCTGGGTGGGGCCACGGGGCTGGGCGGGGCCACGGGGCTGGGCGTGGCCACGGGGCTGGGCGTGGCCACGGGGCTGGGCGGGGCCACGGGGCTGGGCGGGGCCACGGGGCTGGGCGGGGCCACGGGGGCTGGGCGGGGCCTCGGGGCTGGGCGGGGCCACGGGGCTGGGCGGGGCCACGGGGCTGGGCGGGGCCTCAGGGCTGGGCGGGTCCCCAGGGCTGGGCGCGGGGCCGCCTCCTCCGGGGCCAGAGTCTCTGAGCTCCGAGGTGGGGCTCCGGAGCGGCCCCGACAGCTGTGGCCTCGACACCCACCCACACTCCGCTCAGAACCCGAGTGCGGTGAGCCGACCTCACGGGACCCAGGCAAGCGGGGCCCGCGTTCCTGCGGGGGCCAGACTCCCAATGCTGCGCTTCAGGACAGGGCCCCGCCCGCCCTCCCACGCCACCCGAGGAAATGTCTCCCGGGACAGCCGCCGCCATCGGCCGCCCTCCAGCCCGCGGGGGACACGCCGAGCGTGGGAGCCCGGTGCCCGCGGGCCGCGGCCACTCCCGGGCCGGTCGCGAGTCCCCGAGGCCCCGGCTGACCGCAGCCCCCCGGCCGAGCCAGAGCGGGGAGCGGGGGCCGCGCGGCGTCGAGGCCTCCCGCACGGGGCGCCCCCCCCCCCCCCCGGCGTCGAGGCCTCCCGCACGGGGCGGCCCCTGACCCCTCCCCCACGCGGCGTCGAGGCCTCCCGCACGGGGCGCCCCCCCCACGCGGCGTCGAGGACTCCCGCACGGGGCGGCCCCCCCCCCCCCCGGCGTCGAGGCCTCCCGCACGGGGCGCCCCCCCCCACGCGGCGTCGAGGCCTCCCGCACGGGGCGCCCCTCCCCCCGGCATCGAGGCCTCCCGCACGGGGCGCCCCCCCCCCACGCGGCGTCGAGGCCTCCCGCACGGGGCGCCCCCCCCCCCCCCCCCCCGGCGTCGAGGCCTCCCGCACGGGGCGCCCCCCCCCCCCCCCCCCGGCGTCGAGGCCTCCCGCACGGGGCGCCCCCCCCCCACGCGGCGTCGAGGCCTCCCACACGGGGCGCCCCCCCCCCCCCCCGGCGTCGAGGCCTCCCGCACGGGGCGCCCCCCCCCCCGGCGTCGAGGCCTCCCGCACGGGGCGCCCCCCCCCACGCGGCGTCGAGGCCTCCCGCACGGGGCGTGGGCGCGCGCGGGCTCCCCGCTCTGCGAGGCTCAGGAGCGGCCCGAGCCCCCCCCCCCCCGCCCGCCCTCCGCGCCCCTGCGCACCGAGCCGCAGCCCATTCCGGAGCCCTCCTCTGGCCCCGTCACCCCAAAGCCCTGGAGCTGAGGGGCCGCCCCTCCTGCCAACACCACCTCCCTGTGGTGCGGGGGAGCGGGCCTCACCTCCGAGGGAGCCCGCAGCCGCCCTGCCCCCCCCCCGCCCCCGAGGGCCCGGCTGTCCAGGGTGGGCTGTCTGGCCACCGTGAGCGAGGAGGCACTGGTCGCGGGGCGGGAGGCGGGACGCCCGGTCCCCACGGCGCCTCTGTGCGGTGGGATCTCCCCCCACGGACCGTGGACGCCAGGGTCTCAGCGCGGCGACGGTGGGGACCGCCATTGCGCCTCGCGGGTCACCTCCTGGAGCGGAGCGGGCACGGGGGGCTTTGTAGGCGCGTGTGCGTGTGCGGGGCTGGCACCTGTGTGTGTGCGTGCGTGTGGGCGCGTGAGCGTGCGTCCTGCGCGTTTCCGTGGGCGTGGGTCTCCCCTGAAAGCTGTCGGAGCTGAGCACACAGACTCCTGACATGGCCCACGGAGAGCTGACAGCGCGACAAAGCCGGCCGCCCGGCCTCCTCCTTCCCTCTGCAGCCCCGGGCCCGGGCCGCAGCCCTCTCGATGTGGGGCGCAGGGACGCAGCAGCCCTGGCCGCAGCCCTCTCGACGTGGGGGGGGGGGACGCAGCAGCCCCAGGCACTCAGGGTCCCCCACTCCCTGTGACAAGGCCCCACCTGAGCAAAGCCGAGACCCAGGACGGGCCAGGCCCGCGCTGCAGCCCGCAGCCTCCGACCACGGAGCGTGTGTGAGGGGAAACCGCCCAATAACCACGGCCTCCCGCCCCGGGGCGCCCCGGGAAACCTAGCCACGCGCCCCGCATACCCAAGGACCCCCGACCTGCCCTCTCCCCAGACATCCCCTCCCTTCCCTCCACTCTGCTGCTGGGCTCCCTCCCTGCCCCCCTCCCAGGCACAGGCCCTGCAGAGGCCACACACACGCACACGCACACGCGCGCACACACACGCACACACACGGGAGAGCCGGCAACCGGCAGCTGGCCCCTGGCCTGGGTGGAGGACGGCTGTGCTCGGCGGTGGGCTGCAGGAGACCCCCGGGTGCCCGCGAGGGAAGCAGGCAGGGCCGATCGGGGTCGGCTGAGCCTCTCCAGGCTGCCGGCGGAGCCAGGCCCGGCCTAGCCGTGCCGGTCACGGCGAGGGCTCCAAGATGGCGCTCCCGGGGCGGTGTGGGGACGTGGGCAAAGCAGATCCTTTCCTTGTGAAGAAACTTTGGGGACACGGCGCTCCACTCCCTCCACCGTTCCCCCCCCCCCCCGTGGACCCCGAGGGGGGGAGGAGCAGGGGCGTCGCCCGGCCGGGGCGCGGTTCCAACGCCACTGCGGACGCGGCGCGGCGCTCGAGCTGGGAACCGGCGCGCGGCGAGCACAGCCTGGCGTTCGAGGTTAACCTGCGCGGCCGGCTCCGGAGCCGTGAGGGAGACCGGCCGCCGCATCGCCTGCAGGCCACGCACACGTGTCTGGAGTGCCGCCTGCTTTTCCCGGAGCCTCTTTGGGCCCAAACTCACGGCACGCCGGGCAAGAGCGGACTCGGTTAACAGAAGCGCGGTGTGCGTGGATCAGCAGCTCAGCGACCCACCCGGGGGGCAGACACGGGACAGTCATAGGAACAGCGCCAATGCCCCACCCTGCTTTATCGTCCCCCGAGACGGCTCTGAGTCTCACCACAGGGGCCTCTGGGAGCAGAGCCGGGCTGTGGTGTCCTTCCTGCCCACGCCCCCGTGTGGGGAGGACCATGCCCCTTGGTGCAGCGCAACGGGCCTCCATCCGCGTCCCCCGGGAGCCCTGGGGCCTCTCAGTGGCCCCGATCGCCAGCGCCAGGCTGGGCCCCCTCGCTCCCAGGAGCGGCCAGCTGCCGTGTGGCTGAAGAGGGCACGGCCGGCGAGGGTTCAAACCCAGCCCTTGCTCCCAGCGCCCCGGGCCTCTGGAAGCCTGCTGTCTCTTCCTGCGTGAGTCAGGAAGGACACTGCCCGCCTGCCCGGGCTGGTGCGCCGCCCTTCAGCGGTGGGCGTGGAATGAGCCCCTGGCTTCTCTGTCCTCTGTCTCCCTCATCCCTCTGTTCTCGTCTTCCTTCTGCTTGTTGAGTTCTGTTTGTTGTCTTCTCTGGTTTAGGGGCATTGGGAACTTCTTCCCTAATGTAAGCATCACCTTCCTTAGCCAGCTCCCCAACTGTATAAGTCAAAACTCTGTCCATCCATCCATCTATCCACCCATCTGTGTTTCCATCCATCCATCCACCCACCCACCCCCACAAACACACCCACACTCACACACATACATACATTTACACACACCCATCCATCCACCCATCCACCCATCCATTCATCTACCCACCCACCTATCCATCACCTATCCAGCCAGCTGGCCGGCCACCCATCCATTCATCTATCCACCCATCTAGAGATACATACATACATACGTATAAACACACATATATCCACCCACCCACCCGTCCATCCATCCACCCATCCACCCACCCATCCATCCATCCATCCACCTATACATATACACAAACACCCATCCACTCACCCATCCATCCATCCACCCACCTATACATACATACATACACGCACACACACCCCCATCCAGCCACCCACCCATATATCTATCTATCTACATATATATATTTATATATATATATATATATATATATATATATGCCACCCATCCATCCATCTCTGGATCTCCAACTGGCCCCGGCTGAGTCAACGGATCAATGAGCCCTCACCCATTCTGGGATACTAATGCTCCCTTTATACTTCCGTATTATCCTGGTTTTGCTTCACATCTTTTGAGGCTGTCATTAAAGAGGCATACTTAGGGTTTTGTGTCCTCTGGGTGAACTGACCTTTTGCCATCATGAAGTCATCTGTTTGTTTGTTTGTTTGTTAGTCCCTGGTAATGTTCATCACTGTAACACTGACCTTACCTTCCACCAACAGGCTTCTGCAGAAAGCTTCCCCTGGCCATGCGCTCACAGAGGGAGTGTTCTGGGTCCTCTCCCCCAGAACCTCCTCATGCCTTTATATTTAAACCGTATTCATTATGACAACAGGTACTTGGTCTCACTTCATTATGCTACCTCATGCTCTCTGTGCTTAGTCTGGGTGTTGGATGGAATTCTTGGTACCTCTGTGTTTAAACCTGCCTCCTGGCCGTCAGAAGTCTGTTTGCCCTACCTCATCTTCATTTTTCCTGTTTCCATTCCTTGCTTAAGCTGAGAGCTTTATTTTAAAGATTCTCTTTTTCCCCCACTGCTGACCTACTAGCTGTACTTTATTTTGTGGTGGTGCTGTTTTTATCAGATATTCTGGGGATTGTAATGTAACCTTCAAACAATATTTTTCCAGCTCATATAATGTCAGAGTTGCTCAGTATATGCCTCCATGTCCCCTGCACTCTATGATTATGAGATTATTGGCACGGATTTCACTTCCACACGTAGTCTAAACCAAAGGGCACAGGGCAAATGTTCTGCTTTTGAACAGTGAACGATCATTGAGAGAGATGGAAAAGTGAGGAAAAGATAGTTTGTGTAATTCTCTTTGGCTTTTCCCTCTCTGAGTCTTGCTGGACCCCGGCGACCCAGTGTCGATCTCCATCTGGAATCGTTCTCGACGTCTGGAACGCTCCTCCCCTGGCATTTCCAGCACTGCAGATCTGTTGACAACGAGTTCTATCAGTTTCTATTTGTACAAAACAGTCTTTATTTTTATCTCCAATTCTGCACGATATTTTTATTGGGTGAAAGAAAATGGTTTTTGACGGGTTTCCTCCTGTGTGTGCATTTTAAAGGCATCCCCCATTGTTTCCTGGCTGGCATGGTTTCTGGCAGAATGTCTGCCGTCTCTCATATTCTTGCCTCTCTGAGAGCTGTGTGTGAGCATGTGTGTGTGCATGTGTATGCACGCCTGTGTGCGTGTTTCTCTCTCTTTTCTAATCTGGCTGCTTCTTATCTTGATGTTCAGCAATTTCCTTGTAATGTCACTTGATGTGGCTTTCTTAATGCTTACTCTGCGTGGGATTTGCAGAGGTTCTTGGATCTGCGTGTTTATAATTTCCATCAAGCCAGAAAACCTTGGGCCATCATTATCTCTTGAAAACATTTTTCTTCCTTTACGTTTCTCCTCCTTCTAGAACGCCTAACACACACAGGCTGAGTGAGTGGTTATTAACCCACATGGGTGCCGGAGCTCTCAGTTTTTTCTTGTCTTCTATCTTTTCTGTCTTTTATTTGCATTGTTTCTAGGACAGTTGTTTCTGCAGCTTCAAACAGAGCCATCTTTCCTTCCACACTGACGATTCTCCTATGCATCCACCCAGTCTGTTTTCATTCCAGATAGCAAGCTGTTGCCTCCAAAAGCTCTATTAGTGATACTTTTTTTTGGACTTTTCACTTTTTTCCTTCTTGAACCCATGGCACCTACTTTCTTTTCCTTTCTGTTTTAGGTCCGAGACTTGGGCTTGAATTCAGTACCTGACACTTTTGCTCGTTGGCTGGTGCCCTACCAACGGGCCCACACCTCCAAGCCCATGGGGCCTACTTTAGTACCTGTTCAGCATTGTCACAGTCACCATCTGTCACTTCTGCTGGCCGGCTGGATCTCGATTTTCTGTGTCTGGTTATTTGGGGTGGAATGCCAGACATCATCAATGCTCATTGCTACTGACAGCATCTGTTGCCCTCTGGCTGGGGGGAGGCAGAGGTGGAGGTCAGGGGTCGCCAGAGGGCTTGACCCAGGAGGACCCAGGTCGCTGCTCTTTGGAGAGGCATGGTGGGGTGGGGAGTCCCATTAGGAAGTGGGGAGCTGGGCCAGGGTGGGCCAGTGACTGCAGGGAGCCCTCGGGAGAAGGTGGACCTTGGGGGCAGGCTGGACCAGCGGGAGTGGGTTGACAGGAGACAGGTCTGGATGATTCTGGGAATGTGGGCTGCGAGTGCGAAGCTGGAATTGCTGAGCATCCGGGATGGCCAGTGGGCGGTGTGGAGCCGAAGGACAGCGAGAGCACACAATCCTCCAGAAAGGACAGGCTCTGGTGCACCGGCCTGCTCCGTCCAACGCCCACGCGCGCGGGCACGCGGGCCTCCGGCTCCAGGGCTGCCGACGCGCCAGGCGCAGCAGCTGCTCCCCTTGTCCTGAGTTCAGCAGAGGCGAGGACAAGACTGCACGGTGCCTGCTCAGGCCCACAGGTGCCAGCGGTGGCTTCCCCTCACGGCCGGCCCCTGACCGTGGCGTCTGCCCCTCTGGCCACCGTGCAGAGGAGCCTGGAGAGCAAGCCACATCCACCGACTCTGCACATCTGCACCCAGCCAGGGCAGAAGCCTCAGGGAGGAAGCCATCCGTGACTGCTTCCCTTTAACTGGAAAGGGCCGGGGAATCCGGAGACGGGGACGGGACGGGCTGCTCGCGTACGTGGCTGCCCCAGGGACTGCAGCTACGGCTGTGTAATGGACGTGGATCGCAAAGCACGACCCCGAGGCAGCCTCGGGGAGTCAGCGGCGGCTGGGGTGAGGTGTGGAGAGGGGCCTTGCACACCTCCAGTGTCCTGACCCCCCAGCCCCAGCTCTGGGAGGACTGTGCCACCAACACACATGCTGTGCACACAGCAGAGGGCGGTTCTGTCACCACAGGGGAACCTGCACAGCCCACGCCTTCCTTGATGCCCCCACGGGACGGCCAGAGTGGGAGATGGGTGCACAGAGCCGAGTGCTCAAGACCACGGCGGGGGGGGGGGGTTGGGGGAGGGAGAAGGCCCACGCATTGCTGTGGGAACACGGTCCCCCACCTCTGCAAAGTGGTAGCTTCCCACGCGGGTCACCGCACACTGACCAACATGCTGTCGGATATCCATGGGGCACAGCCAGGGGCTGGGTGGGGCGGGGCGGGGGCGGGGCGGGGCGGCCGCACACAGGGGCGGGGCGGGGCGGGGCGGCCGCACACAGGGGCGGGGCGGGGCAGGGCGGCCGCAGCCAGTCTGCACACCAGGCTCACGGGCAGGACTCCCAGGGGAAGGATGGGCATCGGCGAGGGCACCCTCGTGAGCGGACACGGGGCCCACGATGCCATGCCGGTGCTGACACACGTGCTCCTCCCAGAGGCTCTCCACGCGCCAGGCCCCTCGCCTCGCACCCCACGCTGTGGCACGTCCGTGGCGGGTGGCCTGGAGAGAGACCAGCACTTCCCAGGTCCAGCCGGCCGGGGCGGTGGAGTCCCCCCCCCCGCCCCATGGCGCGCCCTGCCCCCCGCTGCGCACACAGGCCCGGCCCAGACCTTCCTTTGGAGAATGTTTCACCCACAAATATGTTACAAAGTTGTCTCTATTATTATTATTACTATTATTTAACATTCAGCCAACTCTAAGCGCTTCCGAATCGCGGGCCATCTCAAGGACATTCCATCCCAGTACAGAATAGAAATACACCCCATTAAAACTATGGGCTTCATCGGAACACCATCCGCATGTCCAGAACGTTCCGAGCCGGGGTGGTAAGGGCGCGGGGAGCCCCGAGCCAGGCGGCGTGCGGCCTGCGGCTCCTCCACGCACCCCGCAGGGGCCGGGCCGCCCGGGCTCGCTCCCAGCCTTGTCCAGCGCTTGGCTGACGGTGTCACGGACTGGAGCGCGGGCGGCGTTCGTGGGTTCGAAGCTCCTGTTCTCTCTCGAGTAAGGCGCGCTGAGGGCTTTGGGGGCTGAAAGGCTCCGTGCCGCGCGGGAAAGGCCTGCTTTGCGTGTGCGGGGCTGGCGTGCGGCGAGGTGCTCCCCACAGAAACCACGGAAACATGCGTGTGGAGCCCACGCTGGAGCTTAGCGCAGTGCCCTCACCCCTACCTCCAGGAGCGTGGGGGGGGGGGGGGGCTGGGCCTCCGGGCCCTGCCGGTGAGGTACCCAGGCCGGGTCGGGGGGCTCAGCATGAGCCTTGCCCGGCGTTGCCGCCCCCCCCAGGGCAGGAACCCCCACAGCCCAGGGCCCCCCAGAAGCGAGAGGGGAGAGCCGCCTCCAGGCCGCTGGGCCTCCGGAGGGAGCGGCCGGGACGGCCTCAGACAGCGGTCCCGTGCTCACGGCCGGGCCGCCCGCTCCTCGCGGGGTCCCTCGGTCCCGCGTTCTGGAAGAGAAACTGTTTCCAGGGAGAGGAAAGGATTTCGCACTGCGAAGCGATCCTTGCACTAAACATGCGCTCCAGACCCTGCGGAGGCCGAGGGCGCTTCCCAGTTAGCACGCGTGCCGGGACAAATTCCTTCACAGCACACGCGTGCGCGTGCTCGGGCCAAGCTCAGCGGGCTGAGGGGGGCCGTGGACGCGCCCCGCACACAGACAGACACGGAGCGCGGGGCCGGCTGAGGGGGGCCGTGGATGCGCCCCGCACACAGACACGGAGCGCGGGGCCGGCTGAGGGGGGCCGTGGATACGACCCACACACAGACACGGAGCGCGGGGCCGGCTGAGGGGGGCCGTGGACGCGACCCGCACACAGACAGACACGGAGCGCGGGGCCGGCTGAGGGGGGCCGTGGATACGACCCACACACAGACACGGAGCGCGGGGCCGGCTGAGGGGGGCCGTGGACGCGACCCGCACACAGACAGACACGGAGCGCGGGGCCGGCTGAGGGGGGCCGTGGACGCGACCCACAGACAGACACGGAGCGTGGGGCCGGCTGAGGGGGGCCGTGGACGCGCCCCACACACAGACGCGGGGACGGCTGAGGGGGCCCGTGAACACGACCCACACACAGACACGGAGCGCGGGGCCGGCTGAGGGGGGCCGTGGACGCGACCCACACACAGACAGACACGGAGCGCGGGGCCGGCTGAGGGGGGCCGTGGACGCGCCCCACACACAGACAGACACGGAGCGCGGGGCCGGCTGAGGGGGGCCGTGGATACGACCCACACACAGACACGGAGCGCGGGGCCGGCTGAGGGGGGCCGTGGACGCGACCCGCACACAGACAGACACGGAGCGCGGGGCCGGCTGAGGGGGGCCGTGGACGCGACCCACAGACAGACACGGAGCGTGGGGCCGGCTGAGGGGGGCCGTGGACGCGCCCCACACACAGACGCGGGGACGGCTGAGGGGGCCCGTGAACACGACCCACACACAGACACGGAGCGCGGGGCCGGCTGAGGGGGGCCGTGGACGCGACCCACACACAGACACGGAGCGCGGGGCCGGCTGAGGGGGGCCGTGGACGCGACCCACACACAGACAGACACGGAGCGCGGGGCCGGCTGAGGGGGGCCGTGGATACGACCCACACACAGACAGACACGGAGCGCGGGGCCGGCTGAGGGGGGCCGTGGACGCGACCCGCAGACAGACAGACACGGAGCGCGGGGCCAGCTGAGGGGGGCCGTGGACGCGACCCACACACAGACAGACACGGAGCGCGGGGCCGGCTGAGGGGGGCCGTGGACGCGCCCCACACACAGACGCGGGGGACGGCTGAGGGGGCCCGTGAACACGACCCACACACAGACACGGAGCGCGGGGCCGGCTGAGGGGGGCCGTGGACGCGACCCACACACAGACACGGAGCGCGGGGCCGGCTGAGGGGGGCCGTGGACGCGACCCACACACAGACAGACACGGAGCGCGGGGCCGGCTGAGGGGGGCCGTGGATACGACCCACACACAGACAGACACGGAGCGCGGGGCCGGCTGAGGGGGGCCGTGGACGCGACCCGCAGACAGACAGACACGGAGCGCGGGGCCAGCTGAGGGGGGCCGTGGACGCGACCCACACACAGACAGACACGGAGCGCGGGGCCGGCTGAGGGGGGCCGTGGACGCGCCCCACACACAGACGCGGGGACGGCTGAGGGGGCCCGTGAACACGACCCACACACAGACACGGAGCGCGGGGCCGGCTGAGGGGGGCCGTGGACGCGACCCACACACAGACACGGAGCGCGGGGCCGGCTGAGGGGGGCCGTGGACGCGACCCACACACAGACAGACACGGAGCGCGGGGCCGGCTGAGGGGGGCCGTGGACGCGCCCCACACACAGACAGACACGGAGCGCGGGGCCGGCTGAGGGGGGCCGTGGACGCGCCCCACACACAGACAGACACGGAGCGCGGGGCCGGCTGAGGGGGGCCGTGGATACGACCCACACACAGACACGGAGCGCGGGGCCGGCTGAGGGGGGCCGTGGACGCGACCCACAGACAGACAGACACGGAGCGCGGGGCCGGCTGAGGGGGGCCGTGGACGCGCCCCACACACAGACAGACACGGAGCGCGGGGGCCGGCTGAGGGGGGCCGTGGATACGACCCACACACAGACACGGAGCGCGGGGCCGGCTGAGGGGGGCCGTGGACGCGACCCACAGACAGACAGACACGGAGCGCGGGGCCGGCTGAGGGGGGCCGTGGTCGCGACCCACAGACAGACAGACACGGAGCGCGGGGCCGGCTGAGGGGGGCCGTGGTCGCGACCCACAGACAGACAGACACGGAGCGCGGGGCCGGCTGAGGGGGGCCGTGGATACGACCCACACACAGACACGGAGCGCGGGGCCGGCTGAGGGGGGCCGTGGACGCGACCCGCACACAGACAGACACGGAGCGCGGGGCCGGCTGAGGGGGGCCGTGGACGCGACCCACAGACAGACAGACACGGAGCGCGGGGCCGGCTGAGGGGGCCGTGGACGCGCCCCACACACAGACGCGGGGACGGCTGAGGGGGCCCGTGAACACGACCCACACACAGACACGGAGCGCGGGGCCGGCTGAGGGGGGCCGTGGATACGACCCACACACAGACACGGAGCGCGGGGGCCGGCTGAGGGGGGCCGTGGACGCGACCCGCACACAGACAGACACGGAGCGCGGGGCCGGCTGAGGGGGGCCGTGGACGCGACCCGCACACAGACAGACACGGAGCGCGGGGCCGGCTGAGGGGGGCCGTGGACGCGACCCACAGACAGACAGACACGGAGCGCGGGGCCGGCTGAGGGGGCCGTGGACGCGACACACACACAGACACGGAGCGCGGGGCCGGCTGAGGGGGGCCGTGGACGCGACCCGCAGACAGACACGGAGCACGGGGCCGGCTGAGGGGGGCCGTGGTCGCGCCCCGCACACAGACACGAACCGCGTGGGCCGGGCAGTCGCTCCCTGCGTGGATCCCGAGCAGGGGGGCAGCCGCTCCCACCGCTGCGGAGGCCCCGGCCGGCCCTGCGGGACGAGCGCCCACCAGAACACGCTCGCACACGCGAGGGGAGCACCCGGCCGGCGGGGCGTAAGCTGCCCCGCGCAGCCCCGGCCGCCCGTCCGCAGCAGCTCGGGGTCTTCTGGAAGGACTCGTGCGCGGAGCTCGGGCTCTGGGACGTGAGCACGGCACCCAGGCAGTCGCACAGTGGCCGAGAGGCGGCGCGGCCGACCCCGCGGGACGCCGGGGCTCGGGGAAGTCCTCGCACAGCCCTTCCTGTGCGACGCCCCTCTCCACGGGGCGAGGACCCTGCAGCCGGTCTGAGTCAGGCCACGGCACCCCCGGGGGACCCCCCACGGCGGGGGACCAGGCCGGGACGAAGCCGTGCATGACGGAGGAAGCAGGGACGCACGCTCTGACTCCCTCTGCGGCCCTGCTTCCGTTCCAATAGATGGTTCTAGATCCTGGTGATGTGTCGACACCGGGCCCTGACGGACGGAGCCGGGGGGGGGGGGGGGGGCTGTGCTAGGAGCCAGCAGAGCTGCAGCGCATCCACCCCGCCCCTCCTGGAGACGGGCGTGTGTGCAGGGCTGGGAGGGCGAGGCAGGGGTCACTGTGCGCACAGGCGTTTACACACCAGGGAAGCGTCTGCTTTCCAAGGAGAAATGTGGAACCCACGGAACGAACCCGGGCTGAGGCCAAGGCCCTGGCACTGCCCGATCCCGAGCCCCCCCGCCCCCCGAATCAGGGCATTTGTCTCCGTGTTTGTTTTGCATTACGAGGAGTGGAACCCAGGGCCTCTCCTACGCTGGGCAGGAATCCCAGCCCCCGAGCTACGCATGCCCAGACTTCTGGTTTGTCTCTCGTTCTTCAGATGGAGGCCTGGATAGCGTGGCTTGCAGCGCGCAATCCTCCGCCCCCCGCCCCCTGCCCTCCGCCTCCTGAGCTGGGCTCACAGGCGTGTGCCCGGCCCCTGCCACGCGGGGCCCCTGGCCGCTTTCACGGCGTGCAGGGCGCTGGCTTCGCGGTGGACTCCACCTGCGCCGGCGGGAAGGCGAGGGGCGGGGCTGGCCGGGGCGGGGCTGGCCGGGGCGGGGCTGGCCGGGGCGGGGAGGCGAGGGGCGGGGCTGGCCGGGGCGGGGCTGGCGGGGGCCGGGAGCCGGGGAGGCCGAGAGCCCGGCCGGTCCTCTGGGGCCAGGCAGAGCTCTTTCCAGGAACACCAGGAGGAGTCGGGCCTGGACGCCGTCCCTCCACGGGAAGCTTCCAGAAGGCCGCTCCCGTGGTGACGAGGAAGAGGCAGGTCCAGACGTGGCTGTCCCGAGACCCCGGGTGACCCTGAGGGGCCGTCCCGGGGGAGGGCTCGGCCTGCAGCCTCCGGGCCGGGGAGGACAGCGAGGCTGCGGTGACTGCGGAGCGCGCGCAGGGGCCGGGGCCGGGGCCGGGCAGCCGGCGCCCACCCGGAGGGCGCGGAGCCCCTGCCACGCCCCGGCACCTGGCCCATCCCCGGGCGCCTGGCCTCCCCCCCCCCCAGCTGCCCCCCGGAAGCCCCAGGTCTGCTGACCCGGGCCTGTGAGACACAACGCCCGCGGGCCCCCGCTCCGCACACACGGACGCGCTCCATGCGGCGGGGGCTGGGGAGAGGCCGCGGCCCCGCGTGGGCACGCGCTCCCCGGGGAAGCCGGCACGGGGTCAGCGGGGCCAGGACGGGGACAGCGGGGGACGGCCACGCCGTGGGGCACAGCCTGGGGGAATGTGGGAGGGTGGGGGGACCAGCCACGCCGTGGGGCACAGCCTGGGGGGCGGGGGGGACCAGCCACGCCGTGGGGCACAGCCTGGGGGGCTGGGGGGCGGGGGGGACCAGCCACGCCGTGGGGCACAGCCTGGGGGGCTGGGGGGGCGGGGGGGACCAGCTACGCCGTGGGGCACAGCCTGGGGGGCTGGGGGGCTAGACTCAAGGCACGGTGTGTCTGGTCAGAGCTAGGAAGAGCCCCCCTCGCCTCCGGTCTCCCCTGCCCAGACTCACAAGTCTGTGCTCCCAGGCCCCTGCGCAGGGCCCATGGCAGAGGCGGGCAGCCGCGTCCCGGTCACCCTGGCCGGCGCGCATCATCCAAGACGGGGGCTTGGAGATGGGGCCCGCGGGATCGGCCCCGCCGCGGGCGAGGCTCGTGGCACAGTGGGGCGCATGGTAAGTGTGGGGGGATGCGGGACGGGGCACAAAGTGAGGGGCAAGGGCCCCCCCCCCCCGCAATCTCCTACACAAACGGGAGCCGCCACCCGGCTCCTCCTGCCCGGAGCCTCCTGGTGGTGATGGAGACCGCCCTTCTCAGCCGGTTCCGGGCACGGCCTGGAGCCAGGCCCCGCAGGCACCCGGGGCGGGCGCGGAGGGGCACCGACGGTGACCCCTGGGACAGGGTGGCTGCGGTCAGCGCGGCTCGGTTCCACATCTGCAGTGAGCTGGAGCCTTCCTGAGCCTCGGTTTCCTCCTCTGTAACATAGGGGTGCAGGGGCGTGTGCCCTAACCCAGCCCAGCGCTCAGGACCGAGCCCTCGCATGAAGCCTCTGTGTGCTTCCTCCTGCCCGTCCGCTGCGTGGACCACGCCGTCATCATCTCCGGAATTTTCCAATCCCACCCTCCATGTTCTTGCCTTCTGCACTGCGCGGAAGCCCTCGGCCCCGTGGCCCGCCGGCCGCCTCCACCACCGCCTCCAACGCCCGCCAGCCGCCTCCACCGCCCGCCTCCACCGCCCGCCGGCCGCCTCCACCGCCGCCTCCACCGCCCGCCTCCAACGCCGCCTCCCCCGCCCGCCTCCCCCGCCCGCCTCCACCGCCCGCCGGCCGCCTCCACCGCCTGCCTCCCCCGCCCGCCTCCACCGCCCGCCGGCCGCCTCCACCGCCCGCCTCCACCGCCGCCTCCACGGCCCGCCGGCCGCCTCCACCGCCGCCTCCACCGCCGCCTCCACGGCCCGCCGGCCGCCTCCACCGCCGCCTCCACCGCCGCCTCCACCGCCGCCTCCACCGCCGCCTCCACCGCCCGCCTCCACCGCCGCCTCCACCGCCCGCCGGCCACCTCCACCGCCCGCCTCCTCCGCCCGCCTCCACTGCCGCCTCCACTGCCGCCTCCACCGCCCGCCGGCCGCCTCCACCGCCGTCTCCACCGCCGCCTCCACCGCCCGCCGGCCACCTCCACCGCCCGCCTCCTCCGCCCGCCTCCACTGCCGCCTCCACTGCCGCCTCCACCGCCCGCCGGCCGCCTCCACCGCCCGCCTCCTCCGCCCGCCTCCACTGCCGCCTCCCCCGCCCGCCTCCACCGCCCGCCGGCCTCCTCCACTGCCGCCTCCACCGCCGCCTCCCCCGCCCGCCTCCACCGCCGCCTCCACGGCCCGCCGGCCGCCTCCACCGCCGCCTCCACCGCCGCCTCCACCGCCGCCTCCACCGCCCGCCTCCACCGCCGCCTCCACAGCCCGCCGGCCGCCTGCACCACCGTCTCCACCGCCCGCCTCCATTGCCCGCCCGCCGCCTCCACCGCCGCCTCCACCGCCGCCTCCACAGCCCGCCGGCCGCCTGCACCACCGTCTCCACCGCCGCCTCCACCGCCCGCCGGCCGCCTCCACCGCCGCCTCCACCGCCGCCTCCACCGCCGCCTCCACCGCCGCCTCCACCGCCCGCCGGCCGCCTCCACCGCCACCTCCACCGCCCGCCGGCCGCCTCCACTGCCGCCTCCACTGCCCGCCGGCCGCCTCCACCGCCGCCTCCACCGCCCGCCGGCCGCCTCCACCGCCGCCTCCACCGCCGCCTCCACCGCCCGCCGGCCGCCTCCACCGCCGCCTCCACCGCCGTCTCCACCGCCCGCCGGCCGCCTCCACCGCCGCCTCCACCGCCCGCCGGCCGCCTCCACCGCCGTCTCCACCGCCGCCTCCACCACCGCCTCCACCACCGTCTCCACCGCCCGCCGGCCGCCTCCACCGCCGCCTCCACCGCCCACCGGCCGCCTCCACCGCCGCCTCCACCACCAGCCCCCGTGGCCCGCAGCTCTGCCAGCGGGTTTCTATCTTGACAACCGCACTTTTCACTGAGTGAACTCTGCCGGTGCAACGCCAAGTCCGTGCATTGTCCTCCGGCCTCTCACACGCTCCCCCTCCTGGCCCGCCGAGCGCCGACGGCAGCCGTGCTCCTCGAAACCGCTCCCTCCTCTCCGCGCCTCCGACCGTGCGCCCCGGCCCCCTACGCCTCGCTTCCGCGGAGATTCCGGGGCGCTGGGCCCCGGGCCGGGCGTGGGCCCCCCTGCGCTGCTGGCTCTGCGGTCGGGAGGCAGAGCCCCGGCGCTGGCTGCTTGCACGCCCGGGGCTCTGAAGCTCCCTCCGTCCCCCTCACCCCCGCGGTGCACGCCTCCACCCACCACCCTCGGGCACGTGGCGGTGCACACAGCCGCACACCTGACAGCCACGCGCTCACATTGCCCTCCGCGCCGTGTGCACACGCCATTGCACATACATGATCTCAAGTTCATAACGTGTCTCGGGGGTGTTGTGGGATGTGCACGGCTACACACGTGTGCAAACGCAGTGATTGTCAAGCACATTATGTACATAACCGTCTTGGGTTGTTTCTGGTTCATATACGTAACAAGTTCATGCTTGTATTTTCTGTGCACACCATTGTGCACATGCATGGTACTGGCTGTACATGTGACTACACACTTACATCCTCTGCACATGCATATCCTAGGCTGTGTGTGCGTGGTCACACGTGTGCACGATGGCATGCGTGTGTTGTGTGCGTGGTCACACATGTGCACGATGGCGCGTGTGTGTCGTGTGTGCACCGTGTGTGCATGGTCACACATGTACACGATGGCGTGCGTGTGTCATGTGTGCGTGGTCACACGTGTACACAATGGCGTGCGTGTCATGTGTGCGTGGTCACACGTGTGCACGATGGCACGTGTGTGTCGTGTGTGCACCGTGTGTGCATGGTCACACATGTGCACGATGGCGTGCGTGTCATGTGTGCATGGTCACACGTGTGCACGATGGCGTGCGTGTCATGTGTGCGTGGTCACACGTGTGCACGATGGCGCGTATGTGTTATGTGTGCACCGTGTGTGCGTGGTCACACATGTGCACGATGGCGTGCCTGTGTCATGTGTGCACGCTTGGTCATGCTGCACATGGCAGTGTGTGCGTTTTTACCGATGTGCAGGTTGCTCACATCCCCGAGGGGCTGGGGAGGGAGGGCCTCACCTGCACGCCCTCCCCAGGGCCCCGCAGGGGTGGGGGCCGCGCCCCGCCACCCCGCAGAATCACTGCGCTCATTCACAGCACCGGCTCAGCGCGCGGCCCCCTCGGCGCTCACGGGGCGCGGCCCGGCTCACGGGGCTGCAGGGGGGGGGGGGGGACGTCCACCCAACGGCCGGCCAGACACCAGGCCATCGTCACAGAGTAGCCAGGGGCCGGCGCGGGCCTCCGGTGCTCGGCAGCGCCTCGCCCACAGGGCCCTCCCCCCCCCGGCCCTCCCCCCCCCCCCGGGCGTCCGAGCCGCTCACCCTCCCCGCGCATGCGCAGCGTGGGGAGCGGCCTGGCTCACACCTGCGGGGGAGGGGGGCGAGGGCTCCGCCTCCGGCACGGCCTGGCGGGCACGCGCCAGCCCTGCGCTGTGCTCACGGGGGGGCCGGGTCGGCGGGTACCGCGCGGTGAAACACAGCCCGAGATGACCCCGCCGACGTCGATGAGGGCGGGGGCCGGACTCGGCGGTCCAGCGCCTTCCCGGCAACCGCAGGGCCCTGCGTTCAAACCCCAGCACCGCCCCCCCCCCCCCGACACGAGGTCCTCCATAGCAAAGGCGCCCTCGCCTATCCACGAGGAGACAGGTCACCCACGAGCCCACAGCATCACCATGGACCTTCCTGCCTCTGCCGCCCAAGTAGCTGGGATTGCAGGCGGGCACCGCCGCGCTGGGCTGAGAGGTGGAGCCCTTCCACAACGCCGGGCGCGCTTCGACAGCATCCGGGCTTGTGTGACGCGGCGCCCGGCGGGCAGAGCGTGGCGGAGGACGCGGGGGCCGGGGGGCAGGGCGTGGCGGAGGACGCGGGGGCCGGGGGGCAGGGCGTGGCGGAGGACGCGGGGGCCGGGGGGCAGGGCGTGGCGGAGGACACGGGGGCCGGGGGGCAGGGCGTGGCGGAGGACGCGGGGGGCAGGGCGAGGGGCAGAGGGAGGCCGCCGGGCGCCGGCTGGGTGCAGAGGGCCGGGCTGCGGGGCCCGAGCCCTGCCAGGCGGAGCGCGAGCCGGCGGAGGTCACGGCTGAGGCCGGGCCGCGAGGGTGACTCCCAACACACGGGACGCGAGATCCCGGCGCGGCGCAGCCCCGGCCGCCATTCAAAGCAGACGGAGGGGCCGGGCGGGGCCCCGCGGAGGCCGCGCCCCAGGGCGGAGCGCGGCCCGTCCTCAGCTCCCCGGACACGCGCGGCCCCCGGCCCGGCAGGCCCGGCGCTGCCCACCCGGCGACTCCGCCGCCTCGCCTCAGCTGGGCTCTGGGCACAGGCGGGCCCAGCCCGGGCGGGGTGCAGGTGGGAAGGGCGCCGCCCGTGCAGCCCTCCCCTCCCCCCCCCCGCCCCACCTCCCCACTGCGCCCGGCCCGGGGCAGAGACCCCCGCACCGCACGCAGGGGGGGTCAGGTGGGGGCCCTGCCCTGGGGGAGGGGGCCCTAGAACACAGCCAGGGCACACACCCCCCCCCCGCCCGGGGTCAGAGCGCCCCGCATCCGCTCTGCTTGGGGGTGGTTGTTCCCCGGGCTCCGCTGCGGACGGCGCTCGGTTCTCGTGTGTTCTCAGCGGGTGTGAGCGTGTGTTCACTTTTCTGTTACCGGGAGACGGCCCGGGGCAGCCTTGGTCCAAAACCGCAGATGGGCTGCAGAGCGGCTGATTTATTAGGGAGTGGTGTGAGCATGATGACATAGACTTGTGTTCACGCCTGCACACGCTCATCCTCCACAAACAGGGGTGGACACGCCGGTGCCCAGCCCTGCACGAGCACACAGCACACGCCCGCACCCACACGCATGCGCGGACGCACACACGGGCGTGGACACGCACACAGGGGCGTGGACACGCACGCACGCCCTGAAATGCCGGTGGCTGGCTGAGCCACTGCTTCAATTAAACAATAACGTATTTCCCATCCACTGAATCCTAAGCACTGAAAAAGAAGAAGTCTCTAGACAGAGACGCGGGCATTGGCAGAAATCTACACGACGCCAGCACGCGCCGGGGTGACTGAGAACGCGAGGTGAACGCCCGGAAGGGGAGGACGGTCAGGTGCCCTGGGCCCCAGGGCTCAGAGGAGGGAGAGAGCAGGGGCATCTGGGTTTGGGGCCCACTGGCGTGGGGAGCTGGTCCCCACAGCCGGTCCCCGCAGCTCATCGAGTCCAAGAGAGCGCGGAGCATCACAAGATGAGGAATCCGGGTGTAACCGAGGCGGGGCCGCGCACCGACGTGCAGCGACAAGGCGGGGGGCTGGGCTTGGCGTTTCTCCCTCCCACGCAGCCTGCACAGGGGCAGACGCTTGGGGTGAGTGCGGCCGTTCCTGCTAGGCAGGTTCTATTCTGTGCTACAGTGCACTTCTCTGAACTCTTTTCATTGTAGACACGAGTGCACATGCACTAATAGGACCTATGCACTGTTTCCACACCAAAAGCATACAGCTCACCTATTCCCGTCGCAGAGTAAGATTCCTACTACAAATGATTTCCACTGCGCAGGAAAGAGTCGGAGGACCCCGGAGGTGCACAGCCCCCCCACCGCCCACCGGCAAGGGTCAGGTCTGGGGAGGGGACCCTGGTCAGAAGGCTCACACACGGCCTTGCTACTGAGCATGGAAAAGCCAGAATCAACTACGTAGAAAGCCACCACACAGATTAAAAGGGCAAAACCGAGGCTGTGATAGTTCAAGCTCGATTCTGAGGATCTGAAGGTTTGTTGCCAAGTTCTGCCAGACACTTATCCATACGGGCAGGGGAATTAAATGCAGGCAAGCTCATGTAGAAAATGAAGGAGGAGGGGATGTTTTCTTTTTCGTGTTATGCCTGTCACACCGTTTCCAAAATAAAATGTGTTGCAAGGAAAACAACAGAGCGAAGCCATCCTGAGTAAGACAGGATCCTTTAGCGAGGCGTGAGAGAACCATCCAGACAGTAAAATGATCCTAACTCGTTAGCAAACAGCACCTAGGCCAGGAATGCAAGGTCGGTTTAGTATCTGAAAATAAACCTGCATAATTCACCAAATAAGCAACAGTCGCTCAAAAGGCGCCGTAAAACTTGGTGAAACTCAGCATCCAATTATGATTCTTCAGAGGGATAGAAGAGAATGTCCACAATCTGACAGAGAGTGTGCAGCCTGGAGCTGGCGTCCCCAGAGCGGCCACGATGGTGACTCGAGTCCAGAGCAGGTGTGTGGCCGGCGCTGTGTCCTCAGCACCTCAGAGTAGAAGTGGGGGCGGGGGGAGCAGGTGTGAGCACCCAGCAGAGTCCCAGAATAAACATTGGGACTCTAGAAGATCACCAGCACCTAGGAAATATTTTAATCTATCACAACTGAACCATAAAATGCTTAGGGATATATCTAACACAATCTAATCTAGAACTGATGGCAAAAATTATAAAACAGGGTTGAGGGTTGTAGCTTAGTGGTAGAGCATTTTCCTATCATGTGTGAGGCCTGGGGTTTCAACCTCAGGGAGGGAGGGAGAGAGGGAGGGAGGGGGGAGAGGAAGGGAAGGGAAGGGAAGGAGGGAAGGAAGGGAGGGAAGCAAGGAGGGAGAGAGGGACGGGGAGGGAAGGGAAGGAGGGAATGGAAGGGGGAAGGAAGGGAGGGAGGGAAGGAGGAAAAGAGGGAAGGAAGGAGGAAAGGAGGGAGGGAGGGAAGGGAAGAAGGGAAGGAGGGAGGGGTGGGGAGGGAAGGGAAAGAGGGAAGGAGGGAGGGGTGGGGAGGGAAGGGAAGGAGGGAAGGAGGGAGGGGTGGGGAGGGAAGGGAAGGAGGGAGGGAGGGAGGGGTGGGGAGGGAGGGGTGGGGAGGGAAGGGAAGGAGGGGTGGGGAGAGGAGAGAGGGAGGATAGGCGAGGGAACCAGAGGGGAAAGGAGGGGAAGGAGACAAATGCTCTACAGAAGCCAATGGCTTTGAGAGGAAAAACAAATTCAGACAATCTACTATTTTAAGACCTACTATAATCGGCAATCTTCAGTATGTTATTGGTGCAAAGATGGAAGCATGGGTTTGTGGTAGAGAGGCCAGAAGTACACACACACACACACACACACACACACACACACACACGCACACACCCTGTTCTCCACCGCGTTCCCAGGCGATCCTCTGGGGAGGCGTGGTCCTCACCCACAGCGCTGAACGGTTGCGTGACCATATGGAAAACATAGAGGCTGCAACCCTCACTTCACAGCAAATTATCTTGAAACGGATCCTGGGCCTGCTTTCATAAAAGCTTAATCTATAAAACTCCTGCAAGGAAACAGAGGGAAAATTACGATCCTGAGAGAGACAAATACTTCTTGGAAAGGACAAAAAAGGCAGGAAGCACTAAAAAAAAGAAAGAAAAAAGAAACGGAAAACAATAAATTGGGCATAGAAACCTTTTTCTTTCCTCTTCAAAAAACGTTTGGTTTTTAAGATGGAAAAGCCAGCCCCAGGTTGGGGGAAAGTCCTCGGAACTCCAGCTCCGACGACGGAGCAGCGCCCGGGACACGCGGGTCTCGGAGCTCAGCCGCCCGCACGCGGGGCTTTGTCGCGGTGCTGAGCAGGCGCGGGACGGCGCTCGGTCAGCAGCCCCACAGAACACAAAGAAAACCAACCCGCCACGGCACCGCACGGCCCGGGGGCGGCTCACGGAGGGACCGCGGCCACGGGACCGGGCAGCGGGGGCGGGGTGAGAGCCGGCCGGGGGCGGGCGGGGGGCGGCGCCCAGCGTCTCCCGCACCCACAGGCCGCGGCGAGAGCGGGGAGCGGGGAGCCCGGCGCTGGCGTGGCTCCCGTCGGTTAGGACGCAGGGTGGGGCAGGGAGCTTTAGCTCAGTCCGTGCGCTCGTGCCCCGGCCCCACCCTCCGGTCGGACCTCAGAGAGACCCGTGCACCCGGCCCACCCGGCCCACCCGGCCCCGGTGCGGCCCCACCTGGCCGGGGCTCTGCGGCGGAGGCGGGAGGCGGGAGGCGGGCGGAGGGAGAGGCCCGCCCCGTCACGAGCGAGCGCGTGGACACCCGCACCTCATCAGCAAGCAGCCGCAGAGTGCTAAACCTGACGAGAATAAAATAAGAGCGATGGCCAACGGGGAAACTTGAGTGCTGAGATGGTGACACAGGCAGTAAAACACCTAAATGCGTGTGAGCGTCCCTGCTCCCGACTGCAACCACACGGAACCACGCTGAACCACAAGGACCCACACGGAACCACACGGAACCACGCGGAACCACGCTGAACCACATGGAACCACACGGAACCACGCTGAACCACACGAAACCACACGGAACCACACGGAACCACACAGAACCACGCGGAACCACACAGAACCACGCGGAACCACGTGGAACCACACGGAACCACGCTGAACCACACGGAACCACGCAGAACCACATGGAACCACGCTGAACCACACGGAACCACGCTGAACCACGCTGAACCACACGGAACCATACGGAACCACGCTGAACCACACTGAACCACACTGAACCACACGGAACCACACGGAACCATGCTGAACCACACGGAACCACGCTGAACCACACGGAACCACGCTGAACCACACGGAACCACACCAGAACCACACGGAACCATGCTGAACCACGCTGAACCACACGGAACCATACAGAACCACACGGAACCACGCTGAACCACACAGAACCACACGGACCCACGCTGAACCACACGGAACCACACGGAACCACGCAGAACCACACGGAACCATGCTGAACCACACAGAACCATACAGAACCACACGGAACCACACTGAACCACGCTGAACCACACGGAACCACACGGAACCATGCTGAACCACACAGAACCACACGGAACCACATGGAACCACACGGAACCATGCTGAACCACACGGAACCATACAGGAACCACACAGAACCATACAAGAACCACAGTGAACCACACGGAACCATACAGGAACCACACGGAACCATACAGGAACCACACGGAACCACGCTGAACCACACAGAACCACACTGAACCACACAGAACCACAGAGAACCACACTGAACCACACGGAACCACACGGAACCATACAGGAACCACAGTGAACCACACGGAACCACACGGAACCACACAGAACCATACAGGAACCACAGTGAACCACACGGAACCACACGGAACCATACAGGAACCACAGTGAACCACATCAGAACCACACAGAACCACAGAGAACCACATGGAACCACACCGGAACCCGCTGGTCTAGAGGTCGCTGGGTCACCCCGGGTCACCCCTTGGCTTCTCCCCTCCCGCCTGGACCTGGCCGTTCTTGGAGCCACGCGTTTGTGCTGTGCAAGGCAGCACTGGAGGGCGGCCCGGCCCGACAGCTGACAGGCGCAGGGGATGAACGGCAGATGTAGGACAGCCGCCTGCTGCCATCCCAGGTGCCAGGTGACTTCCAGAAACACCACAGCCCGCGGCCACCGCGGGCCAGAGGCGGGAGGAACGGCTGCCACCGTGGGTCAGGACGACTGCCAAGAGGGCGTACAAGCAGGGGGACCCCACGTCAGGCGCCCCCGGGAGGACCACCTCGAGACCAGGGGCGCCGTGCACCTTCTGACCGGATGGACCCAGGACCCACCCAGACCCCCACGGCTGGGACACACCTTGACACGGGGAACAGGGAGCCCCAAAGGCCACCGCGGCCCTGCGCTGGCCCCAGCCCCAAGCGCCCTCCACCCGAGGACGGTGGGAATGGTGGAGACGGCTTAGCGGGGCTGGGGGGGCAGCTGCAAGGCCGCGGGAAGGCGGGGGGGGGGGGGGCTGAGGCGCGCAGGCGCCTGAGCCCCGTGAGGAATTTGCCCGGCGAGGTGGGGGGGGGGAGGGGAGCGTCCCGCCGCAGAACCCAGCGGGCCTCACGACGGCAGGGCGCCGGGGCGACTGGACCGCGCTGCCGGCCCGAGACCCGGGCAGCCGCGCGGGGCTGGGAAGGACCAGCCACGACCGATCCCTCCCGAGGTCACGGGGGTAAATCATGGACACGCTCAAACACTTAGGGAATCTCACCCACCCACTCGCTCCGAGGCCCGGGCCACGCTCAAGCGCGAGCCAAGACCCCCACGCTACAGCCAGCTGGGGGCAGCGCCCGGCCGCGGCTGGATCTCCGTCACGGACGACCCTGAGTCTTTGTCCACATTGTCCTTCTGAGTGCTGAGGGCAGCGGCCGCCACGGGCCAGGGCCACGCTGCTCCCTCCCAGCCAGCCTCTCCCTGGAGGGCAGACGCTCCGCGGGCGAGGGGAGGCTGGGCAGGACCGGGTCCCGCGCACCCCCCCCCCCCCCGCAGCCCATGCTCTCCCCGGGGAGCCCCCGGCTCCCAGCAGGCCCCGCCCAGCCCACTCCTCCAGGATCCCTTGGGGACGCCAGGCGCCGTGACACGGCTCCGTGTCTTCTGTGTTCTGGGCTCCTGTCCCCGCCTTCCTCCCGCCAGCAGCCTCCACCTGGCCCGGGAGGGTGGGCCCAGCCCCGCGAGGCCCCGCCAGCCCCCCGCAGTCCTGAGTCCCGCCTCCTGGCAGCTGGGGGCTCCTCGTGCGTCGGGGGCTCCCGGGGCTCAGCCTGCAGCCCGGCAGCCGGTGAGGGGGCGCCCTCCCCCCTGCTGGGGGTGCGTCTGGAGGGGAGATGACCTCCGCCGCTTCCTCCAGCGGCCTCGGGCCTCGTCTCCCCACCTCCTCTCCTGCAGAGGCCCCAGGACGTGACATCGCTCTGGAACCCAGAGCCAGGGCACGGAGGGGCCTACAGATGCATCGTGGGACACTGGCGGGCTGGGCCTCTGGGCCCCGGATCTGGCCTTGAGAGGAGAGAGGGAATTGGAGGGAGGAGAACCCCCTAAGTCCAGAGGGTGACTTTCAGAGCAGGATCCCAGGCCTGGCTGCCACGTGTGACCCCGGGACTCCCGAGCCCTGGGATTGCTTCCCAGCCTACCGGGGCTCCTTCAGGGCTGGACAGCCAGCCGCTCGACAACCGCCGGGCACGCAGAGTCACAACGTCGGGGAGAGCAGCAGAAGACCTGGAAGCGGCAAAACACTGGCACTGCCAGCCGCTGCTCGGCCCCCCAGCCCCCGCCCGGCCCCCACCCGCCCCCCGCCCGGCTCCTGCTCAGCCCCCCCGCCCCCCACCCGGCTCCTGCTCAGCCCCCGCCTGGCCCCCGCCCGCCCCCCACCCGGCTCCTGCTCAGCCCCCCAGCCCCCGCCCGGCTCCTGCTCAGCCCCCGCCTGGCCCCCGCCCGCCCCCGCCCGGCTCCTGCTCAGCCCCCCGCCCCCCACCCGGCTCCTGCTCAGCCCCCGCCTGGCCCCCGCCCGCCCCCCACCCGGCTCCTGCTCAGCCCCCCAGCCCCCGCCCGGCTCCTGCTCAGCCCCCGCCTGGCCCCCGCCCGCCCCCCACCCGGCTCCTGCTCGGCCCCCCAGCCCCCGCCCGGCCCCCGCCTCCCGCTGTCCCAGAGGAACACAGGAAAGCGAGGGCACCAGGAGCTGACAGCATTACGCCAGCATGGCGGGGGCCGGGCGGCTCCGGTAGCCGTGGCCTGCGCTCGGCGGGCAGCACGCAGCGTGGCGGGATCCTCCCCACATCCTCAAGCCCTCGCACACGCTGCTGGGCGGGCGCCGCCCACACCTGCGCTTTCCACGCCCGTTTCCGGTTCCCCCAGCAGAGCTGGCGGATCTGAGGCGGTCCCGGTCTGAACCGGCGGCGGCGGCCCGGCCTTCCCACTGCTCCGACGGCATCGTGACCCCGCCGGGGTCACGGGGACCTTAGAAAGGTCACTGACCTCCGATGGGAAAAAAAAAATTGCCGCCTCCCTGGTCAGCCTGCAGCGGGCACGCTGCCTTTCCCCGGAGCACACACGGGGCCCAGAGCTGCCCGAGGCCTCGTCACGGGGGGCGTGGGCGGCTCCGGCTCCCTGCCCGCTGCTGCGTGGGGCAGGACACCGCGGCCCGGGGCCCTGCCCTCTGCCCCCCCTTACCCGGCACCTCCGCACACCTGCGTGTGTGACTCTCCCCCTCACACGCAAATCCACACTCGCGGAGGAGCTGCGGCGCCACAGGGCCTAGCGCCCCCCACCTGGGCTCAAGGCCGAGTCTTTGGTCCACACACAGCAGGGCTGTCCATGGAGTGCTGAGCACGGAGAGGGGGCCCCCGGCCCCCGGAGCCCCAGAAGCTTTTGCGCCCCTGCTGGCCAGAGACTCGCAGGATGGAAAGGCCGCGCAGGGCAGACGCTTGTTTTAATGGGGAAAAATAAAACCTGAGCGACATCTTTTGCTCTGACCTGTTCACGGGAAGGCCAAGGGCCTGGAACGGTTGGCCTGATTCTCTTTTGTGTGTTTTGGCACTGGGGCTCGAACTTGGTACCTGGGCACTGTCCTTTAGCTTTCTTGCTCAAGACCGGTGCTCTACCACTTGAGCCGCAACGCCGCGTGAGCGGTTGGTGGTTAATGGGAGATGAGAGTCTCATGGACTTTCCTGCCTGGGCCGGCTTTGAGCCCCAGCCCTCCCATCTCAGCTTCCTGAGTAGCTGGGGTGACGGGGGTGAGCCGCCGGTGCCCCGTTGGTTGACTCGGTCCTGAAACGTGGGACGAAGCAGGACGGTCCACCTGCCCCACACCAGGCCTGGCTGCGAGGCCCAGGCACGAGAGCCAGCCGCGGGCAGAAAGCACGCCTCCCTCCAACCCCACGCCCGGACCCGAGCGCCACACACACAGAGCCCACCGGAAAACCAAACTACGAGACAGACGAGAGCAGGAGGCAAGCTCGGACCCGGGCCGGGCGTGACGGGGCTCACAGACGCGACTCGTCAAAAGGGAAGCTGGTGGGTTGGACGTCGTGAGAATGAAAAACGTCTGCTCCGCAGGAGACTGGGGAAGGGGGTGAAAGGATGAGCCAGGGCGGGAGGAGATCGTTGCAAACACCGCTAAGGCCTCGATGGGAGATAGAGAGAGGCCCCACCACAACGGCGGAGGAAGTACAGAGCTGGAACGGAAACCGGTCAAAAGGCACGGACGGACACCTCGCCGAGGCATTTACAGGTGGCGATCGAGGGCATGGGAGACGGCCAAGCCATTAGGGAAGTGCACGTCCACGCCCGGCGAGACGGGGCCGGTCACCGCGGCCCGGCTGGGCCTGCAGGAATCGTCCACACGCCCCACCCCCGCCCGCCCCACCCCCACCCGCGCGGCTGTGTTTCTGGGGCAGACGCCACTGGGTGCTGGGAACTTAGTGCTCAAGGCCGCACACACAAGGTCCCCCACGCCTGGAGGCCGCCGTCCAACGCGGGCCGCAGGCTGGGGGCAGGGCCCCGGCTGCGCGCAGGCCGCCCCTCCGTCTCCCCCAGCTCGGGGGGGCCCCCCGCGTTCCTTGGCCCGTGGCTGCACCCCTCCTCTGCCGCGGGGACCCCGCCGCCGCTTCCTAGGGCTCGGGCTAAGCCTCCCTCTGTCCTCCTGCGAGGAGCGTGCCCGCCGAGGGACCCCGGCTCCCGGCCCCGGGCTCGCCTCAGCCGCCCAGGAGAGGGGGGGGGGCCGCGGTCTGGGGATCGGGGCGCCTCAGCCGCCCAGGAGAGAGGGGGGGCCGCGGTCTGGGGATCGGGGCGCCGTTGGCGGGCGTTCAGCCTTCCACGGTCGCGTCTGGTGACGAGGGAAGCGCAGCGCCCCCGTCCGCCGTGGGCCGGGGCCCCGCCGTGCCCTCCGCCGCCGTCTCTCCGGGGCTGCGAGGCCTCGCGGGGCGGACGCCCCCGGGAGCGGCGGAGGCCGTGTGTTCTCCCCGCGCCCCCCGAGGCCACCGCCGGGCTCCTCTCTGGGCACAGGGGTCCCCTCGCCCGCCCGCCTCCGTGCCTGCCGCCCGGGGACCGGGGCGGCCGGAGCCAGGCCACCCCCCTCCGCTCACACGGAGCCCCGCAGGTCGGGGGGGGGGGGGGATGACCCGGCGGAAGCCGAGGAAGGGCCGCCCGGGGTCCCCACGCAGGTGCACCGTGAGGGGAGGAGGAGGCCGCTGCAGAGGAACGGGGTGAGGCCGGGCCCCGACTTCCTCGCGAGCACCCGGGACGCTTCCCCGCGGGGCCGTGGACTGCAGCGGAGGGGCACCGTGCCAGCTCTGTCCTGGCGGGGGGGGGGGGGGGCAGGCTCCAGGGCGCAGAGCCAGAGAGCGGAGCGGGGCGGCTCGGGAGGCGGGGGAGCCTGCGGGGGCTGGCACGCGTCCCCCCTGTCTCCTGGGTGGGGGGACCGGAAGTCAGCAAGAAGGAAACGCACTGCGCCGGCCCAAGCGCTCCCAGATGTGGCCCGAACACAAGGTTTTCAGGTCCTCGATTACTCGGGGCGGGGGGGGGGGGGGGGAGGCCACCCGGGGCCCGTCCTCACGAAGCTCCAGGGGCTGGACTCGGAGCTGGGGACTGAGACCCGAGAGCTCCCGGGCCTCCTCGGGTCACGCCCACGGGTTGGTGAGCACCGGCCATTTGGGTGTGCTGGCCCTGACTTCCGGGGGGGCGGGGGCGGGGCAGACAGTGGCTTGCACTGACCCCTTCTGTACCAGACCACCCTTGCTCCCCTCGCTCGGGTCCCTGGCAGACATCACTAGTCAATCCCCCAAACCAGGATAGGGCCCCCTCTACCACTGAGCTCCTCAGCCCCGTGCCCGACCCACAGATGCCCCTCCCGCAGTCCGTGGGCCGCAGGGGCTCTTTATAAGGGTTCCTCGAGTTTCTGCGGCTCACAGCGGAGCCATTCAGAGCGTGTTGGGGGGATCCAGGCTGCGTGGAGGGACCCGGGGAGAAGGGCCCGGTTAAAGGCCACACAGCACGTGATCCCTCCCAGGCCCCGTCCAGATAACAGAGCAGACAGACGGCGGGGCCGGGGGCCGGGGGGGGAGGGGCGGGGGGGCCGGGGGGCCGGGGGGCGGGGGCCGGGGGGGGGCCGGGGCCGGGGACACGGAGCAGCTGCTGAACAGGAACGGGGTTTCTGTTTGGAGTGAGTTAGAAAAGAAAGTCCTCGCGTCCAGAGTGGCCGCAGGCGCAGGACTTCAACACGCTGAGAACCAGATGGCCGCGGGCTCACAGGGCGGCCTGAGGGCCTGCCACCGACGCCCTGCGGAGGGCGGCGCTCCGCGCAGGGCTGGGGCGGGCGGGGGGCCCAGGTCCACCCCTCTCCACGCCGTTTCTGGGCGCGTACACAGAGGCTGTCAGCTGCTTGCCGGCCTTGGGGCCCGGGCAGGATTGAGAGCCGCACTACACACTGCCCGGGACGCAGGCGGCCCTGTGACCTGGGGTCCCTCAAAGAGCGCCCACCAGGCACCCGGCCCTCGCCCCGCCTGGCGCCCACCGGCTGCTCCGGCCCGCGGGGAGGGTCCCCTCCTCACCACCTTTCTGTGCAGGCCCCTGGTGAGACCCCGTAAAACCCCCGAACCCCTGGCTCGGCCCACGGAGACCCCCACACCTGGGACAGGCAGCGTGGGCTCGGGGCTGGCAAGGCGGGCGGTGGCAGAGAGCCGCTGGTCCTGCAGGCCTGAGCCTGGGGGGGGGCCTGGACCGCTGGGGTCCGCACCCCACTTCTTGAAAAAGCCGAGCCTGCTCCCCGCGCAGCCCCTCGCGAGTCTGATGCGCAGGACGCCCCAGAGATGGCCGCCGAGCTGGGTGGGGGGCAAACACTGCGGGGGCCCCGCCGCACGCCCACCCCAGGGCCTCCGCGTCCTCTCCGGCTTGGTGAGCGTGAGGTCCGGAGGAAACGTCCACGTCTGCACCCACGGTGTCACGCACCGCTGAGCGCCAGCCGGACGGAGCCCTCGGCACCCACGGGTGTCAGGCAGCACCGGGTCCGTGCCACGTCCACCCTGGAGCAAGACCCCGCCAATCATCCTCCACAGGGCCCTAAAAATCCATGCGTGCACTCTCTCCCAGGACTACCACGCCAGCCGCACCGAGCCACGGAGCACCACACCCACCACGCCAGCCGCACCGAGCCACGGAGCACCACACCCACCACGCCAGCCGCACCACACCCACCACGCCAGCCGCACCACACACACACACACACCACGCCAGCCGCACCACACACACACCACACCCACCACGCCAGCCGCACCACACACACCCGCCACGCCAGCCACACCACACACACCACGCCAGCCACACCACACACACCACGCCAGCCGCACACACACACCACGCCAGCCGCACACACACACCACGCCAGCCACACACACACACCACGCCAGCCGCACCACACACACACACACCACGCCAGCCGCACACACACACCACGCCAGCCGCACCACACACACCACGCCAGCCGCACACACACGCCACGCCAGCCGCACCACACACACCACGCCAGCCGCACCACACACACACACACACCACGCCAGCCGCACCACACACACACACCACGCCAGCCGCACCACACACACCCGCCACGCCAGCCGCACACACACACACACACACCACGCCAGCCGCACCACACACACACACACACCACGCCAGCCGCACCACACACACCACGCCAGCCGCACCACACACACCACACACACCACGCCAGCCGCACCACACACACCACGCTAGCCGCACCACACACACCACGCCAGCCACACCACACACACCACGCCAGCCACACCACACACACCACGCCAGCCGCACCACACACACCACGCCAGCCACACCACACACACCACGCCAGCCACACCACACACACCACGCCAGCCGCACCACACACGCCACACACACCACGCTAGCCGCACCACACACACACACACACCACGCCAGCCGCACCACACACACACACACACCACGCCAGCCGCACCACACACACACCACGCCAGCCGCACCACACACACCACGCCAGCCGCACCACACACACCACGCCAGCCACACCACACACACCACGCCAGCCACACCACACACACCACGCCAGCCGCACCACACACACCACGCCAGCCACACCACACACACCACGCCAGCCACACCACACACACCACGCCAGCCGCACCACACACGCCACACACACCACGCCAGCCGCACCACACACACCACGCCAGCCGCACCACACACGCCACGCCAGCCGCACCACACACACACACACACCACGCCAGCCGCACCACACACACACCACGCCAGCCGCACCACACACACCACACCACGCCAGCCACACCACACCCACCACGCCAGCCGCACCACACCCACCACGCCAGCCACACCACACACACCACTCCAGCCACACCACACACACCACGCCAGCCACACCACACACACCACGCAGCCGCACCACACACACCACGCCAGCCACACCACACACACCACGCCAGCCACACCACACACACCACGCCAGCCGCACCACACACACCACGCCAGCCACACCACACACACCACGCCAGCCACACCACACACACCACGCCAGCCGCACCACACACGCCACACACACCACGCCAGCCGCACCACACACACCACGCCAGCCGCACCACACACGCCACGCCAGCCGCACCACACACACCACACACACCACGCCAGCCGCACCACACACACACCACGCCAGCCGCACCACACACACCACACCACGCCAGCCACACCACACCCACCACGCCAGCCGCACCACACCCACCACGCCAGCCGCACCACACCCACCACGCCAGCCGCACCACACACACACCACACCCACCACGCCAGCCGCACCACACACACCACACCACGCCAGCCGCACCACACACACCACGCCAGCCGCACCACACACACACACACACCACGCCAGCCGCACCACACACACACCACGCCAGCCGCACCACACACACACACACACCACGCCAGCCGCACCACACACACACACACACCACGCCAGCCGCACCACACACACGCCACGCCAGCCGCACCACACACACACACACACCACGCCAGCCGCACCACACACACCACACACACCACGCCAGCCGCACCACACACACCACACACACCACGCCAGCCGCACCACACACACCACACACACCACGCCAGCCGCACCACACACACCACGCCAGCCGCACCACACACACCACGCCAGCCGCACCACACACACACACACCACGCCAGCCGCACCACACACACCACACACACCACGCCAGCCGCACCACACACACCACACACGCCACGCCAGCCACACCACACACACACCACACCCACCACGCCAGCCGCACCACACACACCACACACACCACGCCAGCCGCACCACACACACCACACACACCACGCCAGCCGCACCACACACACCACACACACCACACCAGCCGCACACACACACCCACACACACCACGCTAGCCGCACCACACACACACACACACCACGCCAGCCGCACCACACACACCACACACACCACACCAGCTGCACACACACACCACACACACCACGCTAGCCGCACCACACACACACCACGCCAGCCACACCACACACACCACGCCAGCCGCACCACACACACCACACACACCACACCAGCCGCACACACACACCACACACACCACGCTAGCCGCACCACACACACACCACGCCAGCCACACCACACACACCACGCCAGCCGCACCACACCCGCCACGCCAGCCACACCACACACACCACGCCAGCCGCACCACACCCACCACGCCAGC
>NW_025960778.1:0-32479 GCF_023159225.1 Perognathus longimembris pacificus | reverse complement strand
CTGTTCCCTCACCACAATCCAGATTCTTTTGGGGAGTTACCAGTACAGTAACCATACCAGGAAGTACTTAATTTATTAAGCTACTGCTTTTCTTAATCTCAGTGCAGATATATACTGATAAACAGCTACCTACGCAGCATGTTCATGTCGTTCCTAAATGAGCTTTTACCTCTCTTCCCTCACCACAAATTAGATTTTTCTCAGGAGTTCTCAGTACATTATCCTTTCCCTGTGTATGCTCCAGCTGTTTTATTCTCAGAACGGTTTACTCCCTGATATACAGCTGCCTACCCACTTAGTAAGTGCAGGTCCTAAATGAGCTTTTTTCTCTGTTCCCTCACCACAATCCAGATTCTTTTGGCGAGTTACCAGTACAGTAACCATACCAGAAGTAATTTATTAAGCTACTGCTTTTCTTAATCTCAGTGGAGATATTTACTGATAAACAGCTACCTATGCAGCATGTTCATGTCGTTCCTACATGAGGTTTTTTCTCTGTTCCCTCACCACAATCCAGATTCTTTTGGGGAGTTACCAGTACAGTATCCATACCAGGAAGTCCTTAATTTATTAAGCTACTGCTTTTCTTAATCTCAGTGGAGATATCTATTGATAAACAGCGAACTATGCAGCATGTTCATGTCGTTCCTAAATGAGCTTTTATCTCTCTCCCCTCAACACAAATCAGATTCTTCTGTGGAGTTCCCAGTACATTATCCTTTCCCCTGTGTAATTACCTAACAAGCTCCAGCTGTTTTTATTCTCAGAAGGTTACTCCCTGATATACAGCTGCCTACCCCCTTCGTAAGTGCAGGTCCTAAATGAGCTTTTTTCTCTGTTCCCTCACCACAATCCAGATTCTTTTGGGGAGTTACCCGTACAGTAACCATACCAGGAAGTACTTAAATTATTAAGCTACTGCTTTTCTTAATCTCAGTGGAGATATTTACTGATAAACAGCTACCTACGCAGCATGTTCATGTCGTTCCTAAATGAGCTTTTATCTCTCTCCCTCCTCACCACAAATCAGATTCTTCTGAGGAGTTCCGAGTACATTATCCTTTCCCCTGTGTAATTACCTTTACAAGCTCCAGCTGTTTTTATTCTCAGAAGGTTTACGCCCTGATATACAGCTGCCTACCCCCTTCGTAAGTGCAGGTCCTAAATGAGCTTTTTTCTCTGTTCCCTCACCACAATCCAGATTCTTTTGGGGAGTTACCAGTACAGTAATCATACCAGGAATTACTTAATTTATTAAGCTACTGCTTTTCTTAATCTCAGTGGAGATATTTACTGATAAACAGCTACCTAAGCAGCATGTTCATGTCGTTCCTAAATGAGCTTTTTTCTCTGTTCCTTCACCACAATCCAGATTCTTTGGGGAGTTACCAGTACAGTATCCATACCAGGAAGTACTTACTTTATTAAGCTACTGCTTTTCTTAATCTCAGTGGAGATATTTACTGATAAACAGCTACGTATGCAGCATGTTCATGTCGTTAATAAATGAGCTATTATCTCTCTCCCCTCACCACAAATCAGATTCTTCTGAGGATTTCCCAGTACATTATCCTTTCCCCTGTGCAATTACCTTAACAAGTTCCAGCTGTTCTTATTCTCAGAAGGTTTACTCCCTGATATACAGCTGCCTACCCCCTTCGTAAGTGCAGGTCCTAAATGAGCTTTTTTCTCTGTTCCCTCACCACAATCCAGATTCTTTTGGGGAGTTACCAGTACAGTAACGATACCAGGAAGTACTTAATTTATTAAGCTACTGCTTTTCTTAATCTCAGTGGAGATATTTCCTGATAAACAGCTACCTACAAGGCATGTTCATGTCGTTCCCAAATGAGCATTTATCTCTCTCCCCTCACCACAAATCAGATACTTCTGAGGAGTTCCCAGTACTTTATCCTTTCCCCTGTGTAATTACCTTAACAAGCTCCAGCTGTTTTTATTCTCAGAAGGTTTACTCCCTGATATACAGCTGCCTACCCACTTCGTAAGTGCAGGTCCTAAATGAGCTTTTTTCTCTGTTCCCTCACCACAATCCAGATTCTTTTGGGGAGTTACCCGTACAGTAACCATACCAGGAAGTACTTAAATTATTAAGCTACTGCTTTTCTTAATCTCAGTGGAGATATTTACTGATAAACAGATACCTACGCAGCATGTTCATGTCGTTCCTAAATGAGCTTTTATCTCTCTCCCTCACGACAAATCAGATTCTTCTGAGGAGTTCCCAGTACATTATCATTTCCCTGTGTAATTACCTTAACAAGCTCCAGCTGTTTTTATTCTCAGAAGGTTTACTCCCCTGATATACAGCTGCCTACCCCCTTCGTAAGTGCAGGTCCTAAATGAGCTTTTTCTCTGTTCCCTCACCACAATCCAGATTCTTTTGGGGAGTTACCAGTACAGTAATCAAACCAGGAAGTACTTAATTTATTAAGCTACTGCTTTTTTTAATCTCAGTGGAGATATTTACTCATAAACAGCTACCTAAGCAGCATGTTCATGTCGTTCCAAAATGAGCTTTTTTCTCTGTTCCTTCACCACAATCCAGATTCTTTTGGGGAGTTACCAGTACAGTATCCATACCAGGAAGTACTTAATTTATTAAGCTACTGCTTTTCTTAATCTCAGTGGAGATATTTACTGATAAACAGCTACCTACGCAGCATGTTCATGTCGTTCCTAAATGAGCATTTATCTCTCTCCCCTCACCACAAATCAGATACTTCTGAGGAGTTCCCAGTACTTTATCCTTTCCCCTGTGTAATTACCTTAACAAGCTCCAGCTGTCTTTATTCTCAGAAGGTTTACTCCCTGATATACAGCTGCCTACCCACTTCGTAAGTGCAGGTCCTAAATGAGCTTTTTTCTCTGTTCCCTCACCACAGTCCAGATTTTTTTGGGGAGTTACCAGTACAGTAACCATACCAGAAGTACTTAATTTATTAAGCTACTGCTTTTCTTAATCTCAGTGGAGATATTTACTGATAACAGCTACCTACGCAGCATGTTCATGTCGTTCCTACATGAGCTTTTATCTGTCTCCCCTCACCACAAATCAGATTCTTCTGAAGAGTTCCCAGTACATTATCCTTTCCCCTGTGTAATTAACTTAACACGCTCCAGCTGTTTTTATTCTCAGAAGGTTTACTAACTGATATACAGCTGCCTACCCCCTTCGTAAGTGCAGGTCCTAAATGAGCTTTTTTCTCTGTTCCCTCACCACAATCCAGATTCTTTTGGGGAGTTACCAGTACAGTAACCATACTAGGAAGTATTTAATTTATTAATCTACTGCTTTTCTTAATCTCAGTGGAGATATTTACTGATAAAAAGCTACCTACGCAGCATGTTCATGTCGTTCCTAAATGAGCTTTTTTCTCTGTTCCCTAACCACAATCCAGATTCTTTTGGGGAGTTACCAGTACAGTAACCATACCAGGAAGTACTTAATTTATTAAACTACTGCTTTTCTTAATCTCAGTGGAGATATTTACTGATAAACAGCTACCTACGCAGCATGTTCATGTCGTTCCTAAATGAGCTTTTATCTCTCTCCCCTCACCACAAATCAGATTCTTCTGAGGAGTTCCCAGTACATTATCCTTTCCCCTGTGTAATTACCTTAACAAGCTCCAGCTGTTTTTATTCTCAGTAGGGTTACTCCCTGATATACAGCTGCCTACCCCTATCGTAAGTGCACGTCCTAAATGAGCTTTTTTCTCTGTTCTCTAAGCAAAATTTCAGATTCTTTTGGGGAGTTACCAGTACAGTAACCATACCAGGAAGTACTTAATTTACTAAGCTACTGCTTTTCTTAATCTCAGTGGAGATACTTCCTGATAAACAGATACCTACGCAGCATGTTCATGTCGTTCCTAAATTAGCTTTTATCTCTCTCCCGTCACCACAAATATGATTCTTCTGAGGAATTCCCAGTATATTATCCTTTCCCCTGTGTAATTACCTTAACAAGCTCAGCTGTTTTTATTCTCAGAAGGTTTACTCCCTGATATACAGCTGCCTACCCCCGTCGTAAGTGGAGGTCCTAAATGAGCTTTTTTCTCTGTACCCTCACCACAATCCAGATTCTTTTGGGGAGTTACCAGTACAGTAACCATACCAGGAAGTACTTAATTTATTAAGCTACTGCTTTTCTTAATCTCAGTGGAGATGTTTACTGATAAACAGCTACCTACGCAGCATGTCATGTCGTTCCTAAATGAGCTTTTATCTCTCTCCCTCACCACAAATCAGATTCTTCTGAGGAGTTCCCAGTACATTATCCTTTCCCGTGTGTAATTACCTTAACAAGCTCCAGCTGTTTTTATTCTCAGAAGGTTTACTCCCTGGTATACTGCTGCCTACCCCCTTCGTAAGTGCAGGTACTAAATTAGCTTTTTTCTCTGTTCCCTCACCACAATCCAGGTTCTTTTGGGGAGTTACAAGTACAGTAACCATACCAGGAAGTACTTAATTTATTAAGCTACTGCTTTTCTTAATCTCAGTGGAGATATTTACTGATAAACAGCTACCTACGCAGCATGTTCATGTCGTTCCTAAATGAGCTTTTATCTCTCTCCCCCTCACCACAAATCAGATTCTTCTGAGGAGTTCCCAGTACATTATCATTTCCCCTGTGTAATTACCTTAACAAGCTCCAGCTGTTTTTATTCTCAGAAGGTTTACTCCCTGATATACAGCTGCCTACCCCCTTCGTAAGAGCAGGTCCTAAATGAGCTTTTTTCTCTGTTCCCTCACCACAATCCAGATTCTTTTGGGGAGTTACCAGTACAGTAACCATACCAGGAAGTATTTAATTTATTAAGCTACTGCTTTTCTTAATCTCAGTGGAGATATTTACTGATAAAAGCTACCTACGCAGCATGATCATGTCGTTCCTAAATGAGCTTTTTTCTCTGTTCCCTCACCACAGTCCAGATTCTTTGGGGAGTTACCAGTACAGTGTCCATACCAGAAAGTACGTAATTTATTAAGCTACTGCTTTTCTTATTCGCAGTGGAAATATTTACTGATAAACAGCTATGTATGCAGCATGTTCATGTCGTTCCTAAATGAGCTTTTATCTCTCTCCCCTCACCACAAATCAGATTCTTCTGAGGAGTTCCCAGTACATTATCCTTTCCCCTGTGTAATTACCTTAACAAGCTCCAGCTGTTTTTATTCTCATAAGGTTTACTCCCTGATATACAGCTGCCTACCCCTTCGCAAGTGCAGGTCGTAAATTAGATTTTTTCTCTGTTCCCTCACCACAATCCAGATTCTTTTGGGGAGTTACCAGTACAGTAACCATACCAGGAAGTACTTAATGTATTATGCTACTGATTTTCTTAATCTCAGTGGAGATATTTACTGATAAACAGCTACCTACGCAGCATGTTCATGTCGTTAATAAATGAGATTTTTTATCTGTTCCCTCACCACAATCCAGATTCTTTTGGGGAGTTACCAGTACAGTAACCATAGCAGGAAGTACTTAATTTATTAAGCTACTGCTTTTCTTAATCTCAGTTGAGATATTTACTGATAAACAGCTACCTACGCAGCATGTACATGTCATTCCTAAATGAGCTTTTTTCTCTCTCCCCTCACCACAAATCAGATTCTTCTGAGGAGTTCCCAGTACATTATCCTTTCCCCTGTGTAATTACCTTAACAAGCTCCGGCTGTTTTTATTCTCAGAAGGTGTACTCCCTGATATACAGCTGCCTACCCACTTAGTAAGTGCAGGTCCTAAATGAGCTTTTTTCTCTGTTCCCTCACCACAATCCAGATTCTTTTGGGGAGTTACCAGTACAGTAACCATACCAGGAAGTACTTAATTTTTTAAGCTACTGCTTTTCTTAATCTCAGTGGAGATATTTACTGATAAACAGCTACCTACGCATCATGTTCATGTCGTTCCTAAATGAGCTTTTTTCTCTGTTCCCTCACCACAATCCAGATTCTTTTGGGGAGTTACCAGTACAGTATCCATACCAGGAAGTACTTAATTTATTAAGCTACTGCTTTTCTTAATCTCAGTGTAGATATTTACTGATAAACACCTACCTACGCAGCATTTTCATGTCGTTCCTAAATGAGCTTTTTTCTCTGTTCTCTCAACACAATCCAGATTCTTTTGGGGAGTTACCAGTACAGTATCCATACCAGGAAGTACTGAATTTATTAAGCTACTGCTTTTCTTAATCTCAGTGGAGATATTTACTGATAAACTGCTACGTATGCAGCATGTTCATTTCGTTCCTAAATGAGCTGTTATCTCTCTCCCCTCAACACAAATCAGATTCTTCTGAGCAGTTCCCAGTACATTATCCTTTCCCCTGTGTAATTACCTTAACAAGCTCCAGCTGTTTTTATTCTCAGAATGTTTACTCCCTGATATACTGCTGTCTACCACCTTCGTAAGTGCAGGTCGTAAATGAGCTTTTTTCTCTGTTACCTCACCACAACCCAGATAATTTTAGGGAGTTACCAGTACATTAACCATACCAGGAAGTACTTAATTTATTAAGCTACTGCTTTTCTTAATCTCAGTGGAGATATTTACTGATAAACAGCTACCTACGCAGCATTTTCATGTCGTTCCTAAATGAGCTTTTTTCTCTGTTCCCTCAACACAATCCAGATTCTTTTGGGGAGTTACCAGTACAGTATCCATACCAGGAAGTACTTAATTTATGAAGCTACTGCTTTTCTTAATCCTCAGTGGAGATATTTACTGATAAACTGCTACGTATGCAGCATGTTCATTTCGTTCCTAAATGAGCTTTTATCTCTCTCCCCTCAACACATATCAGATTCTTCTGAGAAGTTCCCAGTACATTATCCTTTCCCCTGTGTAATTACCTTAACAAGCTCCAGCTGTTTTTTTTCTCAGAATGTTTACTCCCTGATATACTGCTGTCTACCCCCTTCGTAAGTGCATGTCCTAAATGAGCTTTTTCCTCTGTTCCCTCACCACAATCCAGATTCTTTTGGGGAGTTACCAGTACAGTAACCATACCAGGAAGTACTTAATTTTTTAAGCTACTGCTTTTCTTAATCTCAGTGGAGATATTCACTGATAAACAGCTACCTACGCAGCATGTTCATGTCGTTCCTAAATGAGCTTTTATCTCTCTCCCCTCACCAAAAATCAGATTCTTCGGAAGAGTTCCCAGTACATTTTCCTTTCCCCTGTGTAATTACCTTAACAAGCTCCAGCTGTTTTTATTCTCAGAAGGTTTACTCCCTGATATACAGCTGCCTACCCCCTTCGTAAGTGCAGGTCCTAAATGAGCTTTTTTCTCTGTTCCCTCACCACAATCCAGATTCTTTTGGGGAGTTACCCATACAGTAACCATACCAGGAAGTACTTAAATTATTAAGCTACTGCTTTTCTTAATCTCAGTGGAGATATTTACTGATAAACAGCTACCTACGCAGCATGTTCATGTCGTTCCTAAATGAGCTTTTATCTCTCTCCCCTCACCACAAATCAGATTCTTCTGAGGAGTTCCCAGTACATTATCCTTTCCCCTGTGTAATTACCTTTACAAGCTCCAGCTGTTTTTATTCTCAGAAGGTTTACGCCCTGATATACAGCTGCCTACCCCCTTCGTAAGTGCAGGTCCTAAATGAGCTTTTTTCTCTGTTCCCTCACCAGAATCCAGATTCTTTTGGGGAGTTACCAGTACAGTAATCATACCAGGAAGTACTTAATTTATTAAGCTACTGCTTTTCTTAATCTCAGTGGAGATATTTACTGATAAACAGCTACCTAAGCAGCATGTTCATGTCGTTCCTAAATGAGCTTTTTTCTCTGTTCCTTCACCACAATCCAGATTCTTTTGGGGAGTTACCAGTACAGTATCCATACCAGGAAGTACTTAATTTATTAAGCTACTGCTTTTCTTAATCTCAGTGGAGATATTTACTGATAAACAGCTACGTATGCAGCATGTTCATGTCGTTAATAAATGAGCTATTATCTCTCTCCCCTCACCACAAATCAGATTCTTCTGAGGAGTTCCCAGTACATTATCCTTTCCCCTGTGTAATTACCTTAACAAGCTCCAGCTGTTTTTATTCTCAGAAGGTTTACTCCCTGATATACAGCTGCCTACCACCTTCGTAAGAGAAGGTCCTAAATGAGCTTTTTTCTCTGTTCCCTCACCACAATCCAGATTCTTTTGGGGAGTTACCAGTACAGTAACCATACCAGGAAGTATTTAATTTATTAAGCTACTGCTTTTCTTAATCTCAGTGGAGATATTTACTGATAAAAAGCTACCTACGCAGCATGATCATGTCGTTCCTAAATGAGCTTTTTTCTCTGTTCCCTCACCACAGTCCAGATTCTTTGGGGAGTTACCAGTACAGTGTCCATACCAGAAAGTACGTAATTTATTAAGCTACTGCTTTTCTTAATCGCAGTGGAAATATTTACTGATAAACAGCTATGTATGCAGCATGTTCATGTCGTTCCTAAATGAGCTTTTATCTCTCTCCCCTCACCACAAATCAGATTCTTCTGAGGAGTTCCCAGTACATTATCCTTTCCCCTGTGTAATTACCTTAACAAGCTCCAGCTCTTTTTATTCTCATAAGGTTTACTCCCTGATATACAGCTGCCTACCCCTTCGCAAGTGCAGGTCGTAAATTAGATTTTTTCTCTGTTCCCTCACCACAATCCAGATTCTTTTGGGGAGTTACCAGTACAGTAACCATACCAGGAAGTACTTAATGTATTATGCTACTGATTTTCTTAATCTCAGTGGAGATATTTACTGATAAACAGCTACCTACGCAGCAAGTTCATGTCGTTACTAAATGAGATTTTTTATCTGTTCCCTCACCACAATCCAGATTCTTTTGGGGAGTTACCAGTATAGTAACCATAGCAGGAAGTACTTAATTTATTAAGCTACTGCTTTTCTTAATCTCAGTTGAGATATTTACTGATAAACAGCTACCTACGCAGCATGTACATGTCATTCTTAAATGAGCTTTTATCTCTCTCCCCTCACCACAAATCAGATTCTTCTGAGGAGTTCCCAGTACATTATCCTTTCCCCTGTGTAATTACCTTAACAAGCTCCGGCTGTTTTTATTCTCAGAAGGTTTACTCCCTGATATACAGCTGCCTACCCACTTAGTAAGTGCAGGTCCTAAATGAGCTTTTTTCTCTGTTCCCTCACCACAATCCAGATTCTTTTGGGGAGTTACCAGTACAGTAACCATACCAGGAAGTACTTAATTTTTAAAGCTACTGCTTTTCTTAATCTCAGTGGAGATATTTACTGATAAACAGCTACCTACGCATCATGTTCATGTCGTTCCTAAATGAGCTTTTTTCTCTGTTCCCTCACCACAATCCAGATTCTTTTGGGGAGTTACCAGTACAGTATCCATACCAGGAAGTACTTAATTTATTAAGCTACTGCTTTTCTTAATCTCAGTGGAGATATTTACTGATAAACACCTACATACGCAGCATTTTCATGTCGTTCCTAAATGAGCTTTTTTCTCTGTTCCCTCAACACAATCCAGATTCTTTTGGGGATTTACCAGTACAGTATCCATACCAGGAAGTACTGAATTTATTAAGCTACTGCTTTTCTTAATCTCAGTGGAGATATTTACTGATAAACTGCTACGTATGCAGCATGTTCATTTCGTTCCTAAATGAGCTGTTATCTCTCTCCCCTCAACACAAATCAGATTCTTCTGAGCAGTTCCCAGTACATTATCCTTTCCCCTGTGTAATTACCTTAACAAGCTCCAGCTGTTTTTATTCTCAGAATGTTTACTCCCTGATATACTGCTGTCTACCACCTTCGTAAGTGCAGGTCGTAAATGAGCTTTTTTCTCTGTTACCTCACCACAACCCAGATAATTTTAGGGAGTTACCAGTACAGTAACCATACCAGGAAGTACTTAATTTATTAAGCTACTGCTTTTCTTAATCTCAGTGGAGATATTTACTGATAAACAGCTACCTACGCAGCATTTTCATGTCGTTCCTAAATGAGCTTTTTTCTCTGTTCCCTCAACACAATCCAGATTCTTTTGGGGAGTTACCAGTACAGTATCCATACCAGGAAGTACTTAATTTATGAAGCTACTGCTTTTCTTAATCTCAGTGGAGATATTTACTGATAAACTGCTACGTATGCAGCATGTTCATTTCGTTCCTAAATGAGCTTTTATCTCTCTCCCCTCAACACATATCAGATTCTTCTGAGAAGTTCCCAGTACATTATCCTTTCCCCTGTGTAATTACCTTAACAAGCTCCAGCTGTTTTTTTTCTCAGAATGTTTACTCCCTGATATACTGCTGTCTACCCCCTTCGTAAGTGCATGTCCTAAATGAGCTTTTTCCTCTGTTCCCTCACCACAATCCAGATTCTTTTGGGGAGTTACCAGTACAGTAACCATACCAGGAAGTACTTAATTTTTTAAGCTACTGCTTTTCTTAATCTCAGTGGAGATATTCACTGATAAACAGCTACCTACGCAGCATGTTCATGTCGTTCCTAAATGAGCTTTTATCTCTCTCCCCTCACCAAAAATCAGATTCTTCGGAAGAGTTCCCAGTACATTTTCCTTTCCCCTGTGTAATTACCTTAACAAGCTCCAGCTGTTTTTATTCTCAGAAGGTTTACTCCCTGATATACAGCTGCCTACCCCCTTCGTAAGTGCAGGTCCTAAATGAGCTTTTTTCTCTGTTCCCTCACCACAATCCAGATTCTTTTGGGGAGTTACCCATACAGTAACCATACCAGGAAGTACTTAAATTATTAAGCTACTGCTTTTCTTAATCTCAGTGGAGATATTTACTGATAAACAGCTACCTACGCAGCATGTTCATGTCGTTCCTAAATGAGCTTTTATCTCTCTCCCCTCACCACAAATCAGATTCTTCTGAGGAGTTCCCAGTACATTATCCTTTCCCCTGTGTAATTACCTTTACAAGCTCCAGCTGTTTTTATTCTCAGAAGGTTTACGCCCTGATATACAGCTGCCTACCCCCTTCGTAAGTGCAGGTCCTAAATGAGCTTTTTTCTCTGTTCCCTCACCACAATCCAGATTCTTTTGGGGAGTTACCAGTACAGTAATCATACCAGGAAGTACTTAATTTATTAAGCTACTGCTTTTCTTAATCTCAGTGGAGATATTTACTGATAAACAGCTACCTAAGCAGCATGTTCATGTCGTTCCTAAATGAGCTTTTTTCTCTGTTCCTTCACCACAATCCAGATTCTTTTGGGGAGTTACCAGTACAGTATCCATACCAGGAAGTACTTAATTTATTAAGCTACTGCTTTTCTTAATCTCAGTGGAGATATTTACTGATAAACAGCTACGTATGCAGCATGTTCATGTCGTTAATAAATGAGCTATTATCTCTCTCCCCTCACCACAAATCAGATTCTTCTGAGGAGTTCCCAGTACATTATCCTTTCCCCTGTGTAATTACCTTAACAAGCTCCAGCTGTTTTTATTCTCAGAAGGTTTACTCCCTGATATACAGCTGCCTACCACCTTCGTAAGAGAAGGTCCTAAATGAGCTTTTTTCTCTGTTCCCTCACCACAATCCAGATTCTTTTGGGGAGTTACCAGTACAGTAACCATACCAGGAAGTATTTAATTTATTAAGCTACTGCTTTTCTTAATCTCAGTGGAGATATTTACTGATAAAAAGCTACCTACGCAGCATGATCATGTCGTTCCTAAATGAGCTTTTTTCTCTGTTCCCTCACCACAGTCCAGATTCTTTGGGGAGTTACCAGTACAGTGTCCATACCAGAAAGTACGTAATTTATTAAGCTACTGCTTTTCTTAATCGCAGTGGAATTATTTACTGATAAACAGCTATGTATGCAGCATGTTCATGTCGTTCCTAAATGAGCTTTTATCTCTCTCCCCTCACCACAAATCAGATTCTTCTGAGGAGTTCCCAGTACATTATCCTTTCCCCTGTGTAATTACCTTAACAAGCTCCAGCTCTTTTTATTCTCATAAGGTTTACTCCCTGATATACAGCTGCCTACCCCTTCGCAAGTGCAGGTCGTAAATTAGATTTTTTCTCTGTTCCCTCACCACAATCCAGATTCTTTTGGGGAGTTACCAGTACAGTAACCATACCAGGAAGTACTTAATGTATTATGCTACTGATTTTCTTAATCTCAGTGGAGATATTTACTGATAAACAGCTACCTACGCAGCAAGTTCATGTCGTTACTAAATGAGATTTTTTATCTGTTCCCTCACCACAGTCCAGATTCTTTTGGGGAGTTACCAGTATAGTAACCATAGCAGGAAGTACTTAATTTATTAAGCTACTGCTTTTCTTAATCTCAGTTGAGATATTTACTGATAAACAGCTACCTACGCAGCATGTACATGTCATTCTTAAATGAGCTTTTATCTCTCTCCCCTCACCACAAATCAGATTCTTCTGAGGAGTTCCCAGTACATTATCCTTTCCCCTGTGTAATTACCTTAACAAGCTCCGGCTGTTTTTATTCTCAGAAGGTTTACTCCCTGATATACAGCTGCCTACCCACTTAGTAAGTGCAGGTCCTAAATGAGCTTTTTTCTCTGTTCCCTCACCACAATCCAGATTCTTTTGGGGAGTTACCAGTACAGTAACCATACCAGGAAGTACTTAATTTTTTAAGCTACTGCTTTTCTTAATCTCAGTGGAGATATTTACTGATAAACAGCTACCTACGCATCATGTTCATGTCGTTCCTAAATGAGCTTTTTTCTCTGTTCCCTCACCACAATCCAGATTCTTTTGGGGAGTTACCAGTACAGTATCCATACCAGGAAGTACTTAATTTATTAAGCTACTGCTTTTCTTAATCTCAGTGGAGATATTTACTGATAAACACCTACATACGCAGCATTTTCATGTCGTTCCTAAATGAGCTTTTTTCTCTGTTCCCTCAACACAATCCAGATTCTTTTGGGGATTTACCAGTACAGTATCCATACCAGGAAGTACTGAATTTATTAAGCTACTGCTTTTCTTAATCTCAGTGGAGATATTTACTGATGAACTGCTACGTATGCAGCATGTTCATTTCGTTCCTAAATGAGCTTTTATCTCTCTCCCCTCAACACAAATCAGATTCTTCTGAGCAGTTCCCAGTACATTATCCTTTCCCCTGTGTAATTACCTTAACAAGCTCCAGCTGTTTTTATTCTCAGAATGTTTACTCCCTGATATACTGCTGTCTACCACCTTCGTAAGTGCAGGTCGTAAATGAGCTTTTTTCTCTGTTACCTCACCACAACCCAGATAATTTTGGGGAGTTACCAGTACAGTAACCATACCAGGAAGTACTTAATTTACTAAGCTACTGCTTTTCTTAATCTCAGTGGAGATACTTCCTGATAAACAGATACCTACGCAGCATGTTCATGTCGTTCCTAAATTAGCTTTTATCTCTCTCCCCTCACCACAAATCAGATTCTTCTGAGGAATTCCCAGTACAATATCCTTTCCCCTGTGTAATTACCTTAACAAGCTCCAGCTGTTTTTATTCTCAGAAGGTTTACTCCCTGATATACAGCTGCCTACCCACTTCGTAAGTGCAGGTCCGAAATGAGCTTTTTTCTCTGTTCCCTCACCACAATCCAGATTCTTTTGGGGAGTTACCAGTACAGTATCCATAGGAGGAAGTACTTAATTTATTAAGCTACTGCTTTTCTTAATCTCAGTGGAGATATTTACTGATAAACAGCTACCTACGCAGCATGTTCATGTCGTTCCTAAATAAGCTTTTATCTCTCTACCTCACCACAAATCAGATTCTTCTGAGGAGTTCCCAGTATATTATCCTTTCCCCTGTGTAATTACCTTAACAAGCTCCAGCTGTTTTTATTCTCAGAAGGTTTACTCCCTGGTATACAGCTGCCTACCCCCTTCGTAAGTGCAGGTACTAAATTAGCTTTTTTCTCTGTTCCCTCACCACAATCCAGGTTCTTTTGGGGAGTTACCAGTACAGTAACCATACCAGGAAGTACTTAATTTATTAAGCTACTGCTTTTCTTAATCTCAGTGGAGATATTTACTGATAAACAGCTACCTACGCAGCATGTTCATGTCGTTCCTAAATGAGCTTTTATCTCTCTCCCCTCACCACAAATCAGATTCTTCTGAGGAGTTCCCAGTACATTATCCTTTCCCCTGTGTAATTACCTTAACAAGCTCCAGCTGTTTTTATTCTCAGAAGGTTTACTCCCTGATATACAGCTGCCTACCCCCTTCGTAAGTGCAGGTCGTAAATTAGATTTTTTCTCTGTTCCCTCACCACAATCCAGATTCTTTTGGGGAGTTACCAGTACAGTAACCATACCAGGAAGTACTTAATTTATTAAGCTACTGCTTTTCTTAATCTCAGTGGAGATATATACTGATAAACAGCTACCTACGCAGCATGTTCATGTCGTTCCTAAATGAGCTTTTATCTCTCTCCCCTCACCACAAATCAGATTCTTCTGAGGAGTTCCCAGTACATTATCCTTTCCCCTGGGTAATTACCTTAACAAGCTCCAGCTGTTTTTATTCTCAGAAGGTTTACTCCCTGATATACAGTTGCCTACCCCCTTCCTAAGTGCAGGTCCTAAATGAGCTTTTTTCTCTGTTCCCTCACCACAATCCAGATTCTTTTGGGAGTTACCACTACAGTAAGCATACCAGGAAGGACTTAATTTATTAAGCTACTGCTTTTCTTAATCTCAGTGGAGATATCTACTGATAAACAGCTACCTACCCAGCATGTTCATATCGTTCCTAAATGAGCTTTTATCTCTCTCCCCTCACGACAAATCAGATTCTTCTGTAAAGTTGCCAGTACATTATCCTTTCCCCTGTGTAATTACATTAACAAGCTAAAGCTGTTTTTATTCTCATAAGTTTTACTCCCTGATATACAGCTGCCTACTGTTTCGTAAGTGCAGGTCCTAAATGAGCTTTTTTCTCTGTTCCCTCACCACAATCCAGATTCTTTTGGGGAGTTACCAGTAGAGTAACCATACCAGGAAGTACTTAATTTATTAAGCTACTGCTTTTCTTAATCTCAGTGGAGATATATACTGATAAACAACTACCTACGCAGCATGTTCATGTCGTTCCTAAATGAGCTTTTATCTCTCTCCCCTCACCACAAATCAGATTCTTCTGAGGAGTTCCCAGTACAGTATCCTTTCCCCTGTGTAATTACCTTAATAAGCTCCTGCTGTTTTTATTCTCAGAAGGTTTAATCCCTGATATACAGCTGCCTACCCCCTTCGTAAGTACAGGTCCTAAATGAGCTTTTTTCTCTGTTCCCTCACCACAATCCAGATTCTTTTGGGGAGTTACCAGTACAGTAACCATACCAGGAAGTACTTAATTTATTAAACTACTGCTTTTCTTAATCTCAGTGGAGATATTTCCTGATAAACAGCTACCTACGCAGCATGTTCATGTCGTTCCTAAATGAGCTTTTATCTCTCTCCCCTCACCACAAATCAGATTCTTCTGAGGAGTTCCCAGTACATTATCCTTTCCCCTGTGTAATTACCTTAACAAGCTCCAGCTGTTTTTATTCTCAGAATTTTTACTCCCTGATATACAGCTGCCTACCGTTTCGTAAGTGCAGGTCCTAAATGAGCTTTTTTCTCTGTTCCCTCACCACACTCCAGATTCTTTTGGGGAGTTACCAGTACAGTATCCATACCAGGAAGTACTTAATTTATTACACTACTGCTTTTTTTAATCTCAGTGGAGATATTTACTGATAAACAGCTACGTTTGCAGCATGTTCATGTCGTTCCTAAATGAGCTTTTATCTCTCTCCCCTCACCACAAATCAGATTCTTCTGAGGAGTTCCCAGTACATTATCCTTTCCCCTGTGTAATTACCTTAACAAGCTCCAGCTGTTTTTATTCTCAGAAGGTTTACTCCCTGATATACAGCTGCCTACCCCCTTCGTAAGTGCAGGTCCTATATGAGCTTTTTTCTCTGTTCCCTCACCAGAATCCAGATTCTTTTGGGGAGTTACCAGTACAGTAACCATACCAGGAAGTACTTAATTTATTAAGCTACTGCTTTTCTTAATCTCAGTGCAGATATTTACTGATAAACAGCTACCTAAGCGCATGTTCATGTCGTTCCTAAATGAGCTTTTATCTATCTCCCCTCACACAAATCAGATTTTTCTGAGGAGTTCCCAGTACATTATCCTTTCCCCTGTGTAATTACCTTAACAAGCTCCAGCTGTTTTTATTCTCCGAAGGTTTACTCCCTGATATACAACTGCCTACCCCCTTCGTAAGTGCAGGTCCTAAATGAGCTTTTTTCTCTCTTCCCTCACCACAATCCAGATTATTTTGGGGAGTTACAAGTACAGTATCCATACCAGGAAGTACTTAATTTATTAAGCTACTGCATTTCTTAATCTCAGTGGAGATATTTACTGATAAACAGCTACGTATACAGCATGTTCATGTCGTTCCTAAATGAGCTTTTATCTCTCTCCCCTCACCACAAATCAGATTCTTCTGAGGAGTTCAAAGTACATTATCCTTTCCCCTGTGTAATTACCTTAACAAGCTGCAGCTGTTTTTATTCTCAGAAGGTTTACTCCCTGATATACAGCTGCCTACCCCCTTCGTAAGTGCAGGTCCTAAATGAGCTTTTTTCTCTGTTCCCTCACCACAATCCAGATTCTTTTGGGGAGTTACCAGTACAGTAACCATACCAGGAAGTACTTAATTTATTAAGCTACTGCTTTTCTTAATCTCAGTGGAGATATTCACTGATAAACAGCTACCTACGCAGCATGTACATGTCGTTCCTAAATGAGCTTTTATCTCTCTCCCCTCACCACCAATCCGATTCTTCCTAGGAGTTTCCAGTACATTTTCCTTTCCCCTGTGTAATTACCTTAACAAGCTCCAGCTGTTTTTATTCTCAGAATTTTTACTCCCTGATATACAGCTGCCTACCGTTCCGTAAGTGCAGGTCCTAAATGAGCTTTTTTCTCTGTTCCCTCACCACACTCCAGATTCTTTTGGGGAGTTACCAGTACAGTATCCATACCAGGAAGTACTTAATTTATTACACTACTGCTTTTTTTAATCTCAGTGGAGATATTTACTGATAAACAGCTACCTATGCAGCATGTTCATGTCGTTCCTAAATGAGCTTTTATCTCTCTCCCCTCATCACAAATCAGATTCTTCTGAGGAGTTCCCAGTACATTATCATTTCCCCTGTGTAATTACCATAACAAGCTCCAGCTGTTTTTATTCTCAGAAGGTTTACTCCCTGATATACAACTGCCTACCACCTTCGTAAGTGCAGGTCCTAAATGAGCTTTTTTCTCTGTTCCCTCACCACAATCCACATTCTTTTGGGGAGTTACCAGTACAGTAACCATACCAGGAAGTACTTAATTTATTAAGCTACTGCTTTTCTTAATCTCAGTGGAGATATTTACTGATAAACAGCTAGGTACGCAGCATGTTCATGTCGTTCCTAAATGAGCTTTTATCTCTCTCCCGTCACCAGAATTCAGATTCTTCTGAGGAGTTCCCCGTACATTATCCTTTCCCCTGTGTAATTACCTTAACAAGCTCCAGCTGTTTTTATTCTCAGAATGTTTACTCCCTGATATACAGCTGCCTAGCCCCTTCGTAAGTGCAGGTCTTAAATGAGCTTTTTTCTCTGTTCCCTACCACAATCCAGATTCTTTTGGGGAGTTAGCAGTACAGTATCCATACCAGGAAGTACTTAATTTATTAAGCTACTGTTTTTCTTAATCTCAGTGGAGATATCTACTGATAAACAGATACCTACCCAGCATGTTCATATCGTTCCTAAATGAGCTTTTATCTCTCTCCCCTCACGACGAATCAGATTCTTCTGTGGAGTTGCCAGTACATTATCCTTTCCCCTGTGTAATTACCTTAACAAGCTCCAGCTGTTTTTATTCTCAGAATTTTTACTCCCTGATATACAGCTGCCTACCGTTTCGTAAGTGCAGGTCCTAAATGAGCTTTTTTCTCTGTTCCCTCACCACACTCCAGATTCTTTTGGGGAGTTACCAGTACAGTATCCATACCAGGAAGTACTTAATTTATTACACTACTGCTTTTTTTAATCTCAGTGGAGAGATTTACTGATAAACAGCTACGTTTGCAGCATGTTCATGTCGTTCCTAAATGAGCTTTTATCTCTCTCCCCTCACCACAAATCAGATTCTTCTGAGGAGTTCCCAGTACATTATCCTTTCCCCTGTGTAATTACCTTAACAAGCTCCAGCTGTTTATATTCTCAGAAGTTTTACTCCCTGATATACAGCTGCCTACCGTTTCGTAAGTGCAAGTCCTAAATGAGCTTTTTTCTCTGTTCCCTCACCACACTCCAGATTCTTTTGGGAGTTACCAGTACAGTATCCATACCAGGAAGTACTTAATTTATTACGCTACTGCTTTTCTTAATCTCAGTGGAGATATTTACTGATAAACAGCTACCTATGCAGCATGTCCATGTCGTTCCTAAATGAGCTTTTTTCTCTGTTCCCTCACCACAATCCAGATTCTTTTGGGGAGTTACCAGTACAGTATCCATACCATGAAGTACTTAATTTATTAAGCTACTGCTTTTCTTAATCTCAGTGGAGATATCTACTGATAAACAGCTACCTAACCACCATGTTCATGTCGTTCTTAAATGAGCTTTTATCTCTCTCCCCTCACGACAAATGTGATTCTTCTGTGGAGTTCCCAGCACATTATCCTTTCCCCTGTGTAATTACCTTAACAAGCTCCAGCTGTTTTTATTTTCACTAGGTTTACTCCCTGATATACAGCCGCCTACCCCTTCGTAAGTGCAGGTCCTAAATGAGCTGTTTTCTCTGTTCCCTCACCACAATCCAGATTCCTTTGGGGAGTTACCAGTACAGTATCCATACCAGGAAGTACGTAATTTATTACGCTTCTGCTTTTCTTAATCTCAGTGGAGAGATTTACTGATAAACAGCTACGTTTGCAGCATGTTCATGTCGTTCCTAAATGAGCTTTTATCTCTCTCCCCTCACCACAAATCAGATTCTTCTGAGGAGTTCCCAGTACATTATCCTTTCCCCTGTGTAATTACCTTAACAAGCTCCAGCTGTTTTTATTCTCAGAAGTTTTACTCCCTGATATACAGCTGCCTACCGTTTCGTAAGTGCAGGTCCTAAATGAGCTTTTTTCTCTGTTCCCTCACCACACTCCAGATTCTTTTGGGGAGTTACCAGTACAGTATCCATACCAGGAAGTACTTAATTTATTACGCTACTGCTTTTCTTAATCTCAGTGGAGATATTTACTGATAAACAGCTACCTATGCAGCATGTCCATGTCGTTCCTAAATGAGCTTTTTTCTCTGTTCCCTCACCACAATCCAGATTCTTTTGGGGAGTTACCAATACGGTATCCATACCATGAAGTACTTAATTTATTAAGCTACTGCTTTTCTTAATGTCAGTGGAGATATCTACTGATAAACAGCTACCTACCCACCATGTTCATGTCGTTCTTAAATGAGCTTTTATCTCTCTCCCCTCACGACAAATGAGATTCTTCTGTGGAGTTCCCAGCACATTATCCTTTCCCCTGTGTAATTACCTTAACAAGCTCCAGCTGTTTTTATTTTCACTAGGTTTACTCCCTGATATACAGCCGCCTACCCCTTCGTAAGTGCAGGTCCTAAATGAGCTTTTTTCTCTGTTCCCTCACCACAATCCAGATTCTTTTGGGGAGTTACCAGTACAGTATCCATACTTGGAAGTACTTAATTTATTACGCTTCTGCTTTTCTTAATCTCAGTGGAGATATTTACTGATAAACAGCTACATTTGAAGCATGTTCATATCGTTCCTAAATGAGCTTTTATCTCTCTCCCCTCACCACAAATCAGATTCTTCTGAGGAGTTCCCAGTACATTATCCTTTCCCCTGTGTAATTACCTTAATAAGCTCCAGCTGTTTTTATTCTCAGAAGGTTTACTCCCTGATATACAGCTGCCTACCCCTTTCTTAAGTGCAAGTCCTAAATGAGCTTTTTTCTCTGTTCCCTCACCAAAATCCAGATTCTTTTGGGGAGTTACCAGTACAGTAACCATACCAGGAAGTACTTAATTTATTAAGCTACTGCTTTTCTTAATCTCAGTGGAAATATTTACTGATAAACAGCTACCTACGCAGCATGTTCATGTCGTTCCTTAATGAGCTTTTTTCTCTGTTCCCTCACCACAATCCAGATTCTTTTGGGGAGTTACCAGTACAGTATCCATACCAGGAAGTACTTAATTTATTAAGCTACTGCTTTTCTTAATCTCAGTGGAGATATTTACTGATAAACAGCTACCTACGCAGCATGTTCATGTCGTTCCTAAATGAGCTTTTATCTCTCTCCCCTCACCACAAATCAGATTCTTCTGTGGAGTTCCCAGTACATTATCCTTTCCCCTGTGCAATTACCTTAACAAGCTCCAGCTGTTTTTATTCTCAGAAGGTTTACTCCCTGATATACAGCTGCCTACCCCCTTCGTAAGTGCGGGTCCTAAATGAGCTTTTTTCTCTGTTCCCTCACCACAATCCAGGTTCTTTTGGGACCTAACCAGTACAGTAACCATACCAGGAAGTACTTAATTTATTAAGCTACTGCTTTTCTTTTTTCCTTTTTTTTTTTTTTTTTGGCCAGTCCTGGGCCTTGGACTCAGGGCCTGAGCACTGTCCCTGGCTTCTTTTTGCACAAGGCTAGCACTCTGCCACTTGAGCCGCAGCGCTACTTCTGGCGATTTTCTGTATATGTGGTGCGGGGGAATTGAACCCAGGGCTTCATGTATACGAGGCAAGCACTCTTTGCCACTAGGCCGTAGCCCCAGCCCCAAGCTACTGGTTTTCTTAATCTCAGTGGAGATATTTACTGATAAACAGCTACCTATGCAGCATGTTCATGTCGTTCCTAAATGAGCTTCTATCTCTCTCCCCTCACCAGAAATCAGATTCTTCTGAGGAGTTCCCAGTACATTATCCTTTCCCCTGTGTAATTACCTTAACAAGCTCCAGCTGTTTTTATTCTCAGAAGGGTTACTCCCTGATATACAGCTGCCTACCCCCTTCTTAAGTGCAGGTCCTAAATGAGCTTTTTTCTCTGTTCCCTCACCACAATCCAGATTCTTTTGGGGAGTTACCAGTACAGTAACCATACCAGGAAGTACTTAATTTATTAAGCTACTGCTTTTCTTAATCTCAGTGGAGATATTTACTGATAAACAGCTACCTACGCAGCATGTTCATGTCGTTCCTAAATGAGCTTTTATCTCTCTCCCCTCACCACAAATCAGATTCTTCTGAGGAGTTCCCAGTACATTATCCTTTCCCCTGTGTAATTACCTTAACAAGCTCCAGCTGTTTTTATTCTCAGAAGGTTTACTCCCTGATATACAGCAGCCTACACCCTTCTTAAGTGCAGGTCATGAATGAGATTTTTCTCTGTTCCATCACCACAATCCAGATTCTTTTGGGGAGTTGCCAGTACAGTAACCATACCTGGAAGTTCTTAATTTATTAAGCTACTGCTTTTCTTAATCTCAGTGGGTATATTTACTGATAAACAGCTACCTACGCAGCATGTTCATGTCGTTCCTAAATGAGCTTTTATCTCTCTCCCCTCACCAGAAATCAGATTCTTCTGAGGAGTTCCCCGTACATTATCCTTTCCCCTGTGTAATTACCTTAACAACCTCCAGTTGTTTTTATTCTCAGAAGGTTTACTCCCTGATATACAGCTGCCTACCCTCTTAGTAAGTGCAGGTCCTAAATGAGCTTTTTTCTCTGTTCCCTCACCACAATCCAGATTCTTTTGGGGAGTTACCAGTACAGTAACCATACCAGGAAGTACTTAATTTATTAAGCTACTGCTTTTCTTAATCTCAGTGGAGATATTTACTGATAAACAGCTACCTACGCAGCATGTTCATGTCGTTCCTAAATGAGCTTTTATCTCTCTCCCCTCACCACAAATCAGATTCTTCTGAGGAGTTCCCAGTACATTATCCTTTCCCCTGTGTAATTACCTTAACAAGCTCCAGCTGTTTCTATTCTCAGAAGGTTTATTCCCTGATATACACCTGCCTACCCCCTTCGTAAGTGCAGGTAATAAATGAGCTTTTTTCTCTGTTCCCTCACCACAATCCAGATTCTTTTGGGGAGTTACCAGTACAGTAACCATACCAGGAAGTACTTAATTTATTAAGCTACTGCTTTTCTTAATCTCAGTGGAGATATTTACTGATAAACAGCTACCTACACAGCATGTTCATGTCGTTCCTAAATGAGCTTTTATCTCTCTCCCCTCACCACAAATCAGATTCTTCTGAGGAGTTCCCAGTACATTACCTTTCCCCTGTGTAATTACCTTAAAAAGCTCCAGCTGTTTTTATTCTCAGAAGGTTTACTCCCTGATATACAGCTGCCTACCCCTTCAAAAGTGCAGGTCCTAAATGAGCTTTTTTCTCTGTTCCCTCACCACAATCCAGATTCTTTTGGGGAGTTACCAGTACTGTAACCATACCAGGAAGTACTTAATTTATTAAGCTACTGCTTTTCTTAATCTCAGTGGAGATATTTACTGATAAACAGCTACCTATGCAGCATGTTCATGTCGTTCCTAAATGAGCTTTTATCTCTCTCCCCTCACCACAAATCAGATTCTTCTGAGGAGTTCCCAGTACATTATCCGTTCCCCTGTGTAATTACCTTAACACTGTCCAGCTGTTTTTATTCTCAGAAGGTTTACTCCCTGATATACAGATGCCTACCCCCTTCGTAACTGCAGGTCCTAAATGAGCTTTTTTCTCTGTTCCCTCACCACAATCCAGATTCTTTTGGGGAGTTACCAGTACAGTAACCATACCAGGAAGTACTTAATTTATTAAGCTACTGCTTTTCTTAATCTCAGTGGAGATATTTACTGATAAACAGCTACCTACGCAGCATGTTCATGTCGTTCCTAAATGAGCTTTTATCTCTCTCCCCACACCACAAATCAGATTCTTCTGAGGAATTCCCAGTACATTATCCTTTCCCCTGTGTAATTACCTTAACAAGCTCCAGCTGTTTTTATTCTCAGAAAGTTTACTCCCTGATATACTGCTGCCTACCCCCTTCGTAAGTGCAGGTCCTACATGAGCTTTTTTCTCTGTTCCCTCACCACAATCCAGATTCTTTTGGGGAGTTACCAGTACAGTAACCATACCAGGAATTACTGAATTTATTAAGCTACTGCTTTTCTTAATCTCAGTGGAGATATTTACTGATAAACAGCTACCTACGCAGCATGTTCATGTCGTTCCTAAATGAGCTTTGATCTCTCTCCCCTCACCACAAATAAGATTCTTCTGAGGAGTTCCCAGTACATTATCCTTTCCCCTGTGTAATTACCTTAACAAGCTCCAGCAGTTTTTACTCTTAGAAGGTTTACTCCCTGATATAAAGGTGCCTACCCCCTTCGTAAGTGCAGGTCCTAAATGAGCTTTTTTCTCTGTTCCCTCACCACAATCCAGATTCTTTTGGGGAGTTACCAGTACAGTATCCATAGCAGGAAGTACTTAATTTATTAAGCTACTGCTTTTCTTAATCTCAGTGGAGATATTTACTGATAAACAGCTACCTACGCAGCATGTTCATGTCGTTCCTAAATGAGCTTTTATCTCTCTCCCCTCACCACAAATCAGATTCTTCTGAGGAGTTCCCAGTACATTACCTTTCCCCTGTGTAATTACCTTAAAAAGCTCCAGCTGTTTTTATTCTCAGAAGGTTTACTCCCTGATATACAGCTGCCTACCCCTTCAAAAGTGCAGGTCCGAAATGAGCTTTATTCTCTGTTCCCTCACCACAATCCAGATTCTTTTGGGGAGTTACCAGTACTGTAACCATACCAGGAAGTACTTAATTTATTAAGCTACTGCTTTTCTTAATCTCAGTGGAGATATTTACTGATAAACAGCTACCTATGCAGCATGTTCATGTCGTTCCTAAATGAGCTTTTATCTCTCTCCCCTCACCACAAATCAGATTCTTCTGAGGAGTTCCCAGTACATTATCCGTTTCCCTGTGTAATTACCTTAACACGGTCCAGCTGTTTTTATTCTCAGAAGGTTTACTCCCTGATATACAGCTGCCTACCCCCTTCGTAACTGCAGGTCCTAAATGAGCTTTTTTCTCTGTTCCCTCACCACAATCCAGATTCTTTTGGGGAGTTACCAGTACAGTAACCATACCAGGAAGTACTTAATTTATTAAGCTACTGCTTTTCTTAATCTCAGTGGAGATATTTACTGATAATCAGCTACCTACGCAGCATGTTCATGTCGTTCCTAAATGAGCTTTTATCTCTCTCCCCTCACCACAAATCAGATTCTTCTGAGGAGTTCCCAGTACATTATCTTTTCCCCTGTGTAATTCCCTTAACAAGCTCCAGCTGTTTCTATTCTCAGAAGGTTTACTCCCTGATATACAGCTGCCTACCCCCTTCGTAAGTGCAGGTAATAAATGAGCTTTTTTCTCTGTTCCCTCACCACAATCCAGATTCTTTTGGGGAGTTACCAGTACAGTAACCATACCAGGAAGTACTTAATTTATTAAGCTACTGCTTTTCTTAATTTCAGTGGAGATATTTACTGATAAACAGCTACATACGCAGCATGTTCATGTAGTTCCTAAATGAGCTTTTATCTCTCTCCACTCACCACAAATCAGATTCTTCTGAGGAGTTCCCAGTACATTACCTTTCCCCTGTGTAATTACCTTAAAAAGCTCCAGCTGTTTTTATTCTCAGAAGGTTTACTCCCTGATATACAGCTGCCTACCCCTTCAAAAGTGCAGGTCCTAAATGAGCTTTTTTCTCTGTTCCCTCACCACAATCCAGATTCTTTTGGGGAGTTACCAGTACAGTAACCATACCAGGAAGTACTTAATTTATTAAGCTACTGCTTTTCTTAATCTCAGTGGAGATATTTACTGATAAACAGCTACCTATGCAGCATGTTCATGTCGTTCCTAAATGAGCTTTTATCTCTCTCCCCTCACCACAAATCAGATTCTTCTGAGGAGTTCCCAGTACATTTTCCGTTCCCCTGTGTAATTACCTTAACACGGTCCAGCTGTTTTTATTCTCAGAAGGTTTACTCCCTGATATACAGCTGCCTACCCCCTTCGTAAGTGCAGGTCCTAAATGAGCTTTTTTCTCTGTTCCCTCACCACAATCCAGATTCTTTTGGGGAGTTACCAGTACAGTAACCGTACCAGGAAGTACTTAATTTATTAAGCTACTGCTTTTCTTAATCTCAGTGGAGATATTTACTGATAAACAGCTACCTACGCAGCATGTTCATGTCGTTCCTAAATGAGCTTTTATCTCTCTCCCCTCACCACAAATCAGATTCTTCTGAGGAATTCCCAGTACATTATCCTTTCCCCTGTGTAATTACCTTAACAAGCTCCAGCTGTTTTTATTCTCAGAAAGTTTACTCCCTGATATACTGCTGCCTACCCCCTTCGTAAGTGCAGGTCCTACATGAGCTTTTTTCTCTGTTCCCTCACCACAATCCAGATTCTTTTGGGGAGTTACCAGTACAGTATCCATACCAGGAATTACTGAATTTATTAAGCTACTGCTTTTCTTAATCTCAGTGGAGATATTTACTGATAAACAGCTACCTACGCAGCATGTTCATATCGTTCCTAAATGAGCTTTTATCTCTCTCCCCTCACCACAAATCAGATTCTTCTGAGGAGTTCCCAGTACATTATCCTTTCCCCTGTGTAATTACCTTAACAAGCTCCAGCAGTTTTTACTCTTAGAAGGTTTACTCCCTGATATAAAGGTGCCTACCCCCTTCGTAAGTGCAGGTCCTAAATGAGCTTTTTTCTCTGTTCCCTCACCACAAACCAGATTCTTTTGGGGAGTTACCAGTACAGTAACCATACCAGGAGGTACTTAATTTATTAAGCTACTGCTTTTCTTAATCTCAGTGGAGATATTTACTGATAAACAGCTACGTATGCAGCATGTTCATGTAGTTCCTAAATGAGCTTTTATCTCTCTCCCCTCACCACAAATCAGATTCTTCTGAGGAGTTCCCAGTACATTATCCTTTGCCCTGTGTAATTTCCTTAACAAACTCCAGCTGTTTTTATTCTCCGAAGGTTTACTGCCTGATATACAGCGGCCTACCCCCTTCGTAAGTGCAGGTCGTAAATGAGATTTTTTCTCTGTTCCCTCACCACAATCCAGATTCTTTTGGGGAGTTACCAGTACAGTAACCATACCAGGTAGTACTTAATTTATTAAGCTACTGCTTTTCTTAATTTCAGTGTAGATATTTACTGATAAACAACTACCTACCCAGCATGTTCATGTCGTTCCTAAATGAGCTTTTATCTCTCTCCCCTCACCACAAATCAGATTCTTCTGAGGAGTTCCCAGTACATTATCCTTTCCCCTGTGTAATTACCTTAACAAGCTCCAGCTGTTTTTATTCTCAGAAGGTTTACTCCCTGATATACAGCTGCCTACCCCCTTCGTAAGTGCAGGTCCTAAATGAGCTTTTTTCTCTGTTCCCTCACCACAATCCAGATTCTTTTGGGGAGTTACCAGTACAGTAACCATACCAGGAAGTACTTAATTTATTGAGCTACTGCTTTTCTTAATCTCAGTGGAGATATTTACTGATAAACAGCTACCTACGCAGCATATTCATGTCGTTCCAAAATGAGCTTTTATGTCTCTCCCCTCACCACAAATCAGATTCTTCTGAGGAGTTCCCAGTACATTATCCTTTCCCCTGTGTAATTACCTTAACAAGCTCCAGCTGTTTTTATTCTCAGAAGGTTTACTCCCTGATAGACAGCTGCCTACCCCCTTCGTAAGTGCAGGTGCAAAATGAGCTTTTTTCTCTGTTCCCTCACCACAATCCAGATTCTTTTGGGGAGTTACCAGTACAGTAACCATACCAGGAAGTACTTAATTTATTAAGCTACTGCTTTTCTTAATCTCAGTGGATATATTTACTGATAAATCGCTACCTACGCAGCATGTTCATGTCGTTCCTAAATGAGCTTTTATCTCTCTCCCCTCACCACAAATCAGATTCTTCTGAGGAGTTCCCAGTACATTATCCTTTCTCCTGTGTAATTACCTTAACAAGCTCTAGCTGTTTTAATTCTCAGAAGGTTTACTCCCTGATATACAGGTGTCGACCCCCTTCGTAATTGCAGGTCCTAAATGAGCTTGTTCCTCTGTTCCCTCACCACAATCCAGATTCTTATGGGGAGTTACCAGAACAGTAACCATACCAGGAAGTACTTAATTTATTAAGCTACTGGTTTTCTTAATCTCAGTGGAGATATTTCCTGATAAACAGCTTCCTACACAGCATGTTCATGTCGTTCCAAAATGAGCTTTTATCTCTCTAGCCTCACCACAAATCAGATTCATCTGAGGAGGTCCCAGTACATTATCCTTTCCCCTGTGTAATTACCTTAACAAGCTCCAGCTGTTTTTATTCTCAGAAGGTTTACTCCCTGATATACAGATGCCTACCCCCTTCGTAAGTGCAGGTCCTAAATGAGCTTTTTTCTCTGTTCCCTCACCACAATCCAAATTCTTTTGGGGAGTTACCAGTACAGTTACCATACCAGGAAGTACTTAATTTATTAAGCTACTGGTTTACTTAATCTCAGTGGAGATATTTACTGATAAACAGCTACCTACGCAGCGTGTTCATGTCGCTCCTAAATGAGGTTTTATCTCTCTCCCCTCACCACAAATCAGATTCTTCTGAGGAGGTCCCAGTACATTATCCTTTCCCCTTTGTAATTACCTTAACAAGCTCCAGCTGTTTTTATTCTCAGAAGGTTTACTCCCTGATATACAGCTGCCTACCCCCTTCGTAAGGGCAGGTCCTAAATAGGCTTTTTTCTCTGTTCCCTCACCACAATCCAGATTCTTTTGGGGAGTTACCTGTACAGTAACCATACCAGGTAGTACTTAATTTATTAAGCTACTGCTTTTCTTAATCTCAGTGGAGATATTTACTGATAAAGAGGTACCTACGCAGCCTGTTCATGTCGTTCCTAAATGAGCTTTTATCTCTCTCCCCTCACCACAAATCAGATTCTTCTGAGGAGTACCCAGTACATTATCCTTTCCCCTGTGTAATTACCTTAACAAGCTCCAGCTGTTTTTATTCTCAGAAGTTTTACTCCCTGATAGACAGCTGCCAACCCCCTTCGTAAGTGCAAGTCCTAAATGAGCTTTTTTCTCTGTTCGCTCACCACAATCCAGATTCTTTTGGGGAGTTACCAGTACAGTAACCATACCAGGAAGTACTTAATTTATTAAGCTACTGCTTTTCTTAATCTCAGTGGAGATATTTACTGATAAACAGCTACCTACGCAGCATGTTCATGTCGTTCCTAAATGAGCTTTTATCTTTCTCCCCTCACCACAAATCAGATTCTTCTGAGGAGTTCCCAGTACATTATCCTTTCCCTTGTTTAATTACCTTCACAAGCTACAGCTGTTTTTTTTCTCAGAATGTTTACTCCCTGATATACAGCTGCCTACCCCCTTCTTAAGTGCAGGTCTTAAATGAGCTTTTTTCTCTGTTCCCTCACCACAATCCAGATTCTTTTGGGGAGTTACCAGTACAGTAACCATACCAGGAAGTACTTAATTTATTAAGCTACTGCTTTTCTTAATCTCAGTGGAGATATTTACTGATAAACAGCTACCTACGCAGCATGTTCATGTCGTTCCTAAATGAGCTTTTATCTCTCTCCCCTCACCACAAATCAGATTCTTCTGAGGAGTTCCCAGTACATTATCCTTTCCCCTGTGTAATTACCTTAACAAGCTCCAGCTGTTTCTATTCTCAGAAGGTTTACTCCCTGATATACAGCTGCCTACCCCCTTCGTAAGTGCAGGTAATAAATGAGCTTTTTTCTCTGTTCCCTCACCACAATCCAGATTCTTTTGGGGAGTTACCAGTACAGTAACCATACCAGGAAGTACTTAATTTATTAAGCTACTGCTTTTCTTAATCTCAGTGGAGACATTTACTGATAAACAGCTACCTACGCAGCATGTTCATGTCGTTCCTAAATGAGCTTTTATCTCTCTCCCCTCACCACAAATCAGATTCTTCTGAGGAGTTCCCAGTACATTACCTTTCCCCTGTGTAATTACCTTAAATAGCTCCAGCTGTTTTTATTCTCAGAAGGTTTACTCCCTGATATACAGCTGCCTACCCCTTCAAAAGTGCAGGTCCTAAATGAGCTTTTTTCTCTGTTCCCTCACCACAATCCAGATTCTTTTGGGGAGTTACCAGTACTGTAACCATACCAGGAAGTACTTAATTTATTAAGCTACTGCTTTTCTTAATCTCAGTGGAGATATTTACTGATAAACAGCTACCTATGCAGCATGTTCATGTCGTTCCTAAATGAGCTTTTATCTCTCTCCCCTCACCACAAATCAGATTCTTCTGAGGAGTTCCCAGTACATTATCCGTTTCCCTGTGTAATTACCTTAACACGGTCCAGCTGTTTTTATTCTCAGAAGGTTTACTCCCTGATATACAGCTGCCTACCCCCTTCGTAACTGCAGGTCCTAAATGAGCTTTTTTCTCTGTTCCCTCAACACAATCCAGATTCTTTTGGGGAGTTACCAGTACAGTAACCATACCAGGAAGTACTTAATTTATTAAGCTACTGCTTTTCTTAATCTCAGTGGAGATATTTACTGATAAACAGCTACCTACGCAGCATGTTCATGTCGTTCCTAAATGAGCTTTTATCTCTCTCCCCTCACCACAAATCAGATTCTTCTGACGAATTACCAGTACATTATCCTTTCCCCTGTGTAATTACCTTAACAAGCTCCAGCTGTTTTTATTCTCAGAAAGTTTACTCCCTGATATACTGCTGCCTACCCCCTTCGTAAGTGCAGGTCCTACATGAGCTTTTTTCTCTGTTCCCTCACCACAATCCAGATTCTTTTGGGTAGTTACCAGTATAGTAACCATACCAGGAATTACTGAATTTATTAAGCTACTGTTTTTCTTAATCTCAGTGGAGATATTTACTGATAATCAGCTACCTACGCAGCATGTTCATGTCGTTCCTAAATGAGCTTTTATCTCTCTCCCCTCACCACAAATCAGATTCTTCTGAGGAGTTCCCAGTACATTATCCTTTCCCCTGTGTAATTACCTTAACAAGCTCCAGCAGTTTTTACTCTTAGAAGGTTTACTCCCTGATATAAAGGTGCCTACCCCCTTCGTAAGTGCAGGTCCTAAATGAGCTTTTTTCTCTGTTCCCTCACCACAATCCAGATTCTTTTGGGGAGTTACCAGTACAGTAACCATACCAGGAAGTACTTAATTTATTAAGCTACTGCTTTTCTTAATCTCAGTGGAGATATTTACTGATAAACAGCTACGTATGCAGCATGTTCATGTAGTTCCTAAATGAGCTTTTATCTCTCTCACCTCACCACAAAACAGATTCTTCTGAGGAGTTCCCAGTACATTATCCTTTGACCTGTGTAATTACCTTAACAAACTCCAGCTGTTTTTATTCTCCGAAGGTTTACTGCCTGATATACAGCGGCCTACCCCCTTCGTAAGTGCAGGTCGTAAATGAGATTTTTTCTCTGTTCCCTCACCACAATCCAGATTCTTTTGGGGAGTTACCAGTACAGTAACCATACCAGGTAGTACTTAATTTATTAAGCTACTGCTTTTCTTAATTTCAGTGTAGATATTTACTGATAAACAACTACCTACCCAGCATGTTCATGTCGTTCCTAAATGAGCTTTTATCTCTCTCCCCTCACCACAAATCAGATTCTTCTGAGGAGTTCCCAGTACATTATCCTTTCCCCTGTGTAATTACCTTAACAAGCTCCAGCTGTTTTTATTCTCAGAAGGTTTACTCTCTGATAGACAGCTGCCTACCCCCTTCGTAAGTGCAGGTGCAAAATGAGCTTTTTTCTCTGTTCCCTCACCACAATCCAGATTCTTTTGGGGAGTTACCAGTACAGTAACCATACCAGGAAGTACTTAATTTATTAAGCTACTGCTTTTCTTAATCTCAGTGGATATATTTACTGATAAACAGCTACCTACGCAGCATGTTCATGTCGTTCCTAAATGAGCTTTTATCTCTCTCCCTCACCACAAATCAGATTCTTCTGAGGAGTTCCCAGTACATTACCCTTTCTCCTGTGTAATTACCTTAACAAGCTCTAGCTGTATTAATTCTCAGAAGGTTTACTCCCTGATATACAGGTGTCGACCCCCTTCGTAATTGCAGGTCCTAAATGAGATTGTTCCTCTGTTCCCTCACCACAATCCAGATTCTTATGTGGAGTTACCAGTACAGTAACCATACCAGGAAGTACTTAATTTATTAAGCTACTGCTTTTCTTAATCTCAGTGGAGATATTTCCTGATAAACAGCTTCCTACACAGCATGTTCATGTCGTTCCAAAATGAGCTTTTATCTCTCTAGCCTCACCACAAATCTGATTCATCTGAGGAGGTCCCAGTACATTATCCTTTCCCCTGTGTAATTACCTTAACAAGCTCCAGCTGTTTTTATTCTCAGAAGGTTTACTCCCTGATATACAGCTGCCTACCCCCTTCGTAAGTGCAGGTCCTAAATGAGCTTTTTTCTCTGTTCCCTCACCACAATCCAAATTCTTTTGGGGAGTTACCAGTACAGTTACCATACCAGGAAGTACTTAATTTATTAAGCTACTGCTTTTCTTAATCTCAGTGGAGATATTTACTGATAAACAGCTACCTACGCAGCATTTTCATTTCTTTCCTAAATGAGCTTTTTTCTCTCTCCCCTCACCACAAATCAGATTCTTCTGAGGAGTTCCCAGTACATTATCCTTTCCCCTGTGTAATTACCTTAACAAGCTCCAGCTGTTTTTATTCTCAGAAGGTTTACTCCCTGATATACAGCTGCCTACCACCTTCGTAAGTGGAGGTCCTAAATAAGCTTTTTTCTCTGTTCCCTCACCACAATCCAGATTATTTTGGGGAGTTACCAATACAGTAACCATACCAGGAAGTACTTAATTTATTAAGCTACTGCTTTTCTTAATCTCAGTGGAGATATTTACTGATAAACAGCTACCTGCGCAGCATGTTCATGTCGTTCCTAAATGAGCTTTTATCTCTCTCCCCTCACCACAAATCAGATTCTTCTGAGGAGTTCCCAGTACATTATCCTTTCCCCTGTGTAATTACCTTAACAAGCTCCAGCTGTTTTTATTCTCAGAAGGTTTACTCCCTGAGATACAGCTGTCTACACCCTTCGTAAGTGCAGG